>NC_074674.1:44447306-44482525 GCF_029448725.1 Salvelinus fontinalis | reverse complement strand
TCCTATGGGGACAGACGATGAACCATTTTAGGTTCTAGATAACACCTTTCAGAAGAGTGTAGTGCACTACTTTTGAGGAAGGGAAATAGGGCACTATATAGGGTATCCCCGAACTGTTTTACTTCCTGAGAACCACACAGCAAACTGTTTAACTTCCTGAGAACCACAGAGCAAACTGTTTAACTTCCTGAGAACCACACAGCAAACTGTTTAACTTCCTGAGAACCACACAACAAACTGTTTAACTTCCTGTGAACCACACAACAAACTGTTTAACTTCCTGAGAACCACACAGCAAACTGTTTAACTTCCTGTGAACCACACAACAAACTGTTTAACTTCCTGAGAACCACACAACAAACTGTTTAACTTCCTGAGAAGCACACAACAAACTGTTTAACTTCCTGAGAACCACACAGCAAACTGTTTAACTTCCTGTGAACCACACAACAAACTGTTTAACTTCCTGAGAAGCACACAACAAACGGTTTTACTTCCTGAGAACCACACAGCAAACTGTTTACCTTCCTGTGAACCACACAACAAACTGTTTAACTTCCTGAGAAGCACACAACAAACTGTTTTACTTCCTAAGAACCACACAGCAAACTGTTTAACTTCCTGTGAACCACACAACAAACTGTTTAACTTCCTGAGAAGCACACAACAAACTGTTTAACTTCCTGAGAAGCACACAGCAAACGGTTTAACTTCCTGAGAAGCACACAGCAAACGGTTTAACTTCCTGAGAAGCACACAGCAAACGGTTTAACTTCCTGAGAAGCACACAGCAAACTGTTTAACTTCCTGAGAAGCACACAGCAAACTGTTTAACTTCCTGAGAAGCACACAGCAAACTGTTTAACTTCCTGAGAAGCACACAGCTCCAGTTCCAGCCATGTCTGCTAGTTTAAATAAGCATCTCTCCAGACATACCCTTCTGGGATATGACTTCCTTTCCTAGATGTTGTTCTCTCACTTTGTATATGAGTATAAGGTTGCTGGCTGGCCACACACACACAACTGTACACCACACACACACACTCATGCATGCTCACATGCACATGTACATAACCCCCCCCCCCACACACTGCCTGTACATAAACCCCCACACACACTGCCTGTACATAAACCCCCACACACACTGCCTGTACATAAACCCCCACACACACTGCCTGTACATAAACCCCCACACACACTGCCTGTACATAAACCCCCACACACACTGACTGTACATAAACCCCCCCACACACCCCCACTCTCTCTCTCTCTCTCTCTCTCTCTCTCTGACCAAAAAATAAGTCAATACATTCACCTTATTAGCATAAAAGAGGCAGGACAGCAACACAATTAGACCCAACCAAATCATGAGAAAACAAAAAGATAATTACTTGACACATTGGAAAGAATTAACAAAAAAACAGAGAGGAGAGAGAGGAGTCCTGATGCTGCTACAGGAGATGGTAAGGAGTCAGGGGAACTGTGATGCCCTGGATGACTGAGTGTTGCTGAATATAGAAATCAGAGGGGGAGGGGAGGATAGGAAGGAGAGAGGGGGAGGATAGGAGAGAGGGGGAGAGGAGGATAGGAAGGAGAGAGGGAAGGAGAGAGAGGGGAGGGGGAGGATAGGAAGGAGAGAGGGAAGGAGAGAGAGGGGAGGGGGGAGGATAGGAAGGAGAGAGAGGGAAGGAGAGAGAGGGGAGGGGGAGGATAGGAAGGAGAGAGAGGGAGGGGAGGATAGGAAGGAGAGAGGGTGAGGGGAGGATAGGAAGGAGAGAGGGAAGGAAAGAGAGGGGAGGGGGAGGATAGGAAGGTGAGAGAGGGGAGGGGGAGGATAGGAAGGAGAGAGAGGGAGGGGAGCATAGGAAGGAGAGAGGAAAGGGGAGAGGGGGGATAGGAAGGAGAGGGAGGGGTGGATAGGAAGGAGAGAGGGAAGGAGAGAGGGAGAGGGGAGGATAGGAAGGAGAGAAAGAGGTAGCAGACAGATGTGGATTTAGGAAGAAAGAAGGAGAGGGAGCAAGCAAAGGTCAGGAGAGTGAGGGAGAGAAGACATTTAGAGAGGGATAGGGAGAGAGAAGAGATGAGGTAGAGGGTAAGACAGACAGACAGACAGACAGACAGACAGACAGACAGACAGACAGACAGACAGACAGACAGACAGACAGACAGACAGGCAGACAGACAGACAGACAGACAGAGGTAGAGGCTAAGCGAGAGACAGAGATAGAGAGAGAGAGAAGTGAGGGTAAGAGAAAGAGAGGAAGAGAGAGATAGAGAGAGAGGTAGATGGTAAGAGAGGGAGAGAGAGAGGTAGAGGGTAAGAGAGAGAGAGAGAGACAGAGATACAGAGAGAGGTAGAGGAAGAGAGATAGAGAGAGAGAGGTAGATGGTAAGAGAGGGAGAGAGAGAGAGAGAGAGAGAGAAAGAGAGAGATGGAGTCCTATAGAGAAGAATTGGTTCATCTACTTCTCCGTCCCCTCTGATGTTTAATCATTGACTGACCTGAACTCTTCTTTCACTGGTTTAGGGACGGCTACTAGCAATAATATCTCATCAGAGAGAAAACACACAGTCTGCGTCCCGAATGGTACACCTGGCACGGCTCTTGGTCAGGCTCCTGGTCAAACGGAGTGCACTATAAAGGGAATAGGTCGCCATTTATGACAGGACAGGCACATAAGAACAGTATTCCTGTCGTCATAACGATTTAAAATAATCCCTCCTAATCCCGGTTCTGTAAACGTTACCGGATCAGATTCCTCTCCCGGTACACCCCCATACTGGTCAGGGGCACACACAGGTACACGCACACACACTCTCTTAGAAAAGCATTTTAATTTAAGTGTTATCCCTATTGGATAACCCTTTTTGTTTCCAGGTCTTTTCAGTTTGATTTAGAACCCTCTGGGAAAGGGTTCTACCTGGAACTCAATAGGGTTCTACCTGGAACCAAAAGGGTTCTACCTGGAACTCAATAGGGTTCTACCTGGAACCAAAAGGGTTCTACCTGGAACTCAATAGGGTTCTACCTGGAACCAAAAGGGTTCTACCTGGAACTCAATAGGGTTCTACCTGGAAACAAAAGGGTTCTACCTGGGACCAAAAAGGGTTATCCTATGGGGACAGCTAAAGAACCCTTTTAGGTTCTAGATAAGGTTCACACACAGTATATTTCGTGTCAAACACAGATGAGTATTTGTCTGGACCCTGGCCAGAACTACTATGACTGGCTGATAGTTGTGTGTGTGAGTTTTTATTGGCTGTTGCTGAGAGTCTTCTCAGTGTGTTTCCCACGAAGGCTTGACCTGTGACCTGGATATGGTCAACAGAGACAGAGGAGGGAGTGTTCTGGCTTCTCTGGGCCCCTCTTCTCAAGACCATTTTCTTTCCCTCCCTCCCTCCCTCCCTCCCTCCCTCCCTCCCTCCCTCCCTCCCTCCCTCCCTTTCTTCTTTCTCCTCTTTCCTGTTCTGTCTCACCTTTTTCCTCCTCCCTTCTCCTCTGGGCCTTCAGTCTGTCCGAAAACAGAGAGAGAGAGAGAAAGAGCGAGACAAACCACGGATACTCTCTCCAATCTTCTCTCTCTCCCCTCTCTTCTCTGTCCCACTCCTCCTCCCACTTGTTCTCCTGGGTGGTGGGGGTTATCCCCTCCAGTTCTGGCAGAGGGAGTTATTAATGCTAGTCTAATTTGCTCGTCTAATATGCTAGTCTAATATTCTAGTCTAATATGCTAGTCTAATATTCTAGTCTAATATTCTAGTCTAATATTCTAGTTTAATATTCTAGTTGTAAGAGCTGTCGCTTTCCTCATCCTCGGACGAGGTGAGGAGAGAAGGATCTTCGGACCAAAATGCGGAGTCAGGGAAATATGCCATCTTTATTTATTAATAACGAAAACTGATGACACGAAAACAAACACTTTAACAAACTACAAAATAAGAAAACGACGTACACGCAACCTGAACATAAACTTACATGGACAAACGTAAACTCACGAACAGGAACGGACATCGAAACATACGAACAGCCAAACAGCTCCAAAAGTGAATACATCGAACATAACGAAGACATCACAGGAGACAATCACCCACAAACAAACAGTGAGAATGCCCTAAATAAATATGACTCTTGATTAGAGGAAAATGCAAACCACCTGCCTCTAATCAAGAGCCATACCAGGCAAACCGAAACCAACATAGAAACAGATAACATAGACTGCCCACCCAAAACACATGCCCTGACCATAACACATAAAAACTAACATAAATAGGTCAGGACTGTTACAGTACCCCCCCCCCAAGGTGCGAACGCCGGGCGCACCAGCACAAAGTCCAGGGGGGGGTCCGGGTGGGCAGTTGACCACGGTGGTGGTTCCGGTTCAGGACGCTGTCCCCATACCACCATAGTCACTCCCCTCTTCTTTCTACCCCTTCTAATGCCCACCCTAACACTACCTTCCCCTAAATAAACAGCTAGCACCAGGACAAGGGGCAGCACCGGGACAAGGGGTAGCACCGGGACAAGGGGCAGCACCAGAACAAGGGGCAGCACCAGGATAAGGACCATCACTGGAATAAGGGGCAGCACCGGGACAAGGGGCAGCACCGGGACAAGGGGCAGCACCGGGACAAGGGGCAACACCGGGACAAGGGGCAACACCGGGACAAGGGGCAACACCGGGACAAGGGGCAACACCGGGACAAGGGGCAGATCCCGGCTGAAGGACTCTGGCAGGTCCTGTTTGGACGGCTCTGGCAGGTCCATACAGGCTGACGGCTCTCGACGCTCATGGCAGACTGACGGCTCTCGACGCTCATGGCAGACTGACGGCTCTCGACGCTCATGGCAGACTGACGGCTCTCGACGCTCATGGCAGGCTGACGGCTCTCGACGCTCATGGCGCTCTGACGGCTCTCGACGCTCATGGCGCTCTGACGGCTCTGGCTGCTCATGGCGCTCTGACGGCTCTGGCTGCTCATGGCTCTCTGACGGCTCTGGCTGCTCATGGCTCTCTGACGGCTCTGGCTGCTCATGGCTCTCTGACGGCTCTGGCTGCTCATGGCTCTCTGACGGCTCTGGCTGCTCATGGCTCTCTGGCGGCTCTGGCAGATCCTGTCTGGTTGGCGGCTCTGGCAGATCCTGTCTGGTTGGCGGCTCTGGCAGATCCTGTCTGGTTGGCGGCTCTGGCAGATCCTGTCTGGTTGGCGGCTCTGGCAGATCCTGTCTGGCGGGCGGCTCTAGCGGCTCCTGTCTGGCTGACGGCTCTAGCGGCTCCTGTCTGGCGGATGGCTCTGTAGGCTCATGGCAGACGGGCGGCTTTGCAGGCTCATGGCAGACGGGCGGCTTTGCAGGCTCCTGGCAGACGGATGGCTCAGATGGCGCTGGGGAGACGGATGGCTCAGATGGCGCTGGGGAGACGGATGGCTCAGATGGCGCTGGGGAGACGGATGGCTCAGATGGCGCTGGGGAGACGGATGGCTCAGATGGCGCTGGGGAGACGGATGGCTCTGGCCGGATACGGCGCACTGTAGACCTGGTGCGTGGTGCCGGAACTGGAGGCACCGGGCTAATGATAAGCACCCTCCTACTAGTGCGTGGAGCAGGGACAGGGCACACTGAACTCTCAAAGCGTACTCTATACCTGGTGCGTGGTACCGGCACTGGTGGCACCTGGCTGAGGGCACGCACCTCAGGACTAGTACGGGGAGAAGTGACAGTGTGTACAGGACTTAGGAGACGCACAGGTGGCTTAGTGCGTGGGGCCGGAACTGGAGGCACTGAACTGGATACACGCACTATAGGGAGAGTGCGTGGAGGAGGAACAGGGCTCTGGAAATGCACTGGTAGCCTAGTGCGTAATGTAGGCACTGTAGGTACTAGGCTGGGGCGGGGAGGTGGCGCCGGAAATACCGGACCGTGCAGGCGTACTGGCTCTCTTGAGCATTGAGCCTGCCCAACCTTACCTGGTTGAATGCTCCCGGTCGCCCGCCCAGTACGGGGAGGTGGAATAACCCGCACCGGGCTGTGTAGGCGAACCGGGGAAACCATGCGTAAGGCAGGTGCCATGTATGCCGGCCCGAGGAGACGCACTGGAGACCAGACGCGTTGAGCCGGCCTCATGACACCTGGCTCAATGCCCAATCTAGCCCTACCAGTGCGGGGAGGTGGAATAACCCGCACCGGGCTATGCACACGTACAGGAGACACCGTGCGCTCTACTGCGTAACACGGTGTCTGCCCGTACTCCCGCTCTCCACGGTTAGCCTGGGAAGTGGGCGCAGGTCTCCTACCTGCCCTTGGCCCACTACCCTTTAGCCCCCCCCCCAAGAAATTTTTGGGAGTTACTCACGGGCTTTTCGGGCTTCCGTGCAAGACGTGTCCCCTCATAATTCCGGTTTCGAGCTTGATTCTCCGGCTTCCATCCACGTCTCCTAGCTGCCTCCTTAAACCACCGCTCCTGGGCTGTGGCTGCCTCACTCTTCTCACGAGAGCAGCGATGTTCTCCAGTTTGCGCCCAGGGTCCTCTACCAGACAGGATCTCCTCCCAAGTCCAAAAGTCCTTGTTGCTCCGTCGAGCATTCCCATACCGCTTGGTCTCTGTATTTTGGTGGGTGATTCTGTAAGAGCTGTCGCTTTCCTCATCCTCGGACGAGGTGAGGAGAGAAGGATCTTCGGACCAAAATGCGGAGTCAGGGAAATATGCCATCTTTATTTATTAATAACGAAAACTGATGACACGAAAACAAACACTTTAACAAACTACAAAATAAGAAAACGACGTACACGCAACCTGAACATAAACTTACATGGACAAACGTAAACTCACGAACAGGAACGGACATCGAAACATACGAACAGCCAAACAGCTCCAAAAGTGAATACATCGAACATAACGAAGACATCACAGGAGACAATCACCCACAAACAAACAGTGAGAATGCCCTACCTAAATATGACTCTTGATTAGAGGAAAATGCAAACCACCTGCCTCTAATCAAGAGCCATACCAGGCAAACCGAAACCAACATAGAAACAGATAACATAGACTGCCCACCCAAAACACATGCCCTGACCATAACACATAAAAACTAACATAAATAGGTCAGGACTGTTACACTAGTCTAATATTCTAGTCTAATATTCTAGTTTAATATTCTAGTCTAATATTCTAGTCTAATATTCTAGTTTAATATGCTAGTCTAATATGCTCGTCTGATATTCTAGTCTAATATTCCAGTTTAATATTCTAGTCTAATATTCTAGTCTAATATTCTAGTTTAATATGCTAGTCTAATATGCTAGTCTAATATGCTCGTCTAATATTCTAGTCTAATATTCTAGTCTAATATTCTAGTTTAATATTCTAGTCTAATATTCTAGTCTAAAATTCTAGTTTAATATTCTAGTCTAATATTCTAGTCTAATATTCTAGTTTAATATGCTAGTCTAATATGCTCGTCTGATATTCTAGTTTAATATTCTAGTCTAATATTCTAGTCTAATATTCTAGTCTAATATGCTAGTCTAATATTCTAGTCTAATATTCTTGTCTAATATTCTAGTTTAATATGCTAGTCTAATATGCTCGTCTGATATTCTAGTCTAATATGCTACTCTGATATTCTAGTTTAATATTCTAGTCTAATATTCTAGTCTAATATTCTAGTTTAATATTCTAGTCTAATATTCTAGTCTAATATTCTAGTCTAATATTCTAGTTTAATATGCTAGTCTAATATGCTCATCTGATATTCTAGTCTAATATTCTAGTCTAATATTCTAGTCTAATATTCTAGTCTAATATTGTAGTCTAATATTCTAGTTTAATATGCTAGTCTAATATTCTAGTCTAATATTCTAGTCTAATATTGTAGTCTAATATGCTCGTCTAATATTCTAGTTTAATATGCTAGTCTAATATTCTAGTCTAATATGCTAGTCTAATATTCTAGTTTAATATGCTAGTCTAATATTCTAGTCTAATATTGTAGTCTAATATTCTAGTCTAATATTCTAGTTTAATATAATCGTCAAATATTCTAGTCTAATATGCTAGTCTAATATGCTAGTCTAATATGCTAGTCTAATATTCTACTCTGATATTTTAGTCTAATATTGTAGTCTATTATTGTAGTCTAATATTCTACTCTGATATTCTAGTCTAATATTGTAGTCTAATATGCTAGTCTAATATTCTACTCAGATATTCTAGTCTAATATTCTACTCTGATATTCTAGTCTAACATGCTACTCTGATATTCTAGTCTAATATGCTACTCTGATATTCTAGTCTAATATGCTACTCTGATATTCTAGTCTAATATGCTACTCTAATATGCTAGTCTAATATGCTAGTCTGATATGCTAGTCTAATATTGTAGTCTAATATGCTAGTCTAATATGCTAGTCTAATATGCTAGTCTAATATGTTAGTCTAATATGCTAGTCTAATATTCTATTCTGATATTCTAGTCTAATATGCTACTCTGATATTCTAGTCTAATATGCTACTCTGACATTCTAGTCTAATATGCTAGTCTGATATGCTAGTCTAATATGCTAGTATAATATTCTACTCTGATATTATAGTCTAATATTCTAGTTTAATATTCTAGTCTAATATGCTACTCTGATATTCTAGTCTAATATGCTACTCTGATATTCTAGTCTAATATGATACTCTGATATTCTAGTCTAATATGCTAGTCTAATATGCTAGTCTAATATTCTACTCTGATATTCTAGTCTAATATGCTACTCTGATATTCTAGTCTAATATGCTACTCTGACATTCTAGTCTAATATGCTAGTCTGATATGCTAGTCTAATTTGCTACTCTGATATTCTAGTCTAATATGCTACTCTTGCATTCTAGTCTAATATGCTAGTCTAATATTCTAGTCTAATATTCTACTCTGATATTCTAGTTTAATATTCTAGTCTAATATGCTAGTCTAATATTCTACTCTGATATTCTAGTCTAATATTCTAGTTTAATACTCTAGTCTAATATGCTAGTCTAATATTGTAGTCTAATATGTTAGTTTAATACTCTAGTCTAATATGCTACTCTGATATTCTAGTTTAATATTCAAGTTTAATATTCTAGTCTAATACGCTAGTCTAATATGCTACTCTGATAATCTAGTCTAATATTCTAGTCTAATATTGTAGTCTAATATTGTAGTCTAATATTGTAGTCTAATATTCTAGTCTAATATGCTAGTATAATATGCTAGTCTAATATGCTAGTCTAATATGCTAGTCTGATACGCTAGTCTGATACGCTAGTCTAATATGCTAGTCTAATATTCTAGTCTAATATTGTAGTCTAATATGCTAGTCTGATATTCTAGTCTAATATTCTAGTCTAATACTCTAGTCTAATATGCTAGTCTAATATTCTACTCTGATATTCTAGTCTAATATGCTACTCTGATATTCTAGTCTAATATGCTACTCTGATATTCTAGTCTAATATGCTACTCTGATATTCTAGTCTAATATGCTAGTCTAATATTCTACTCTGATATTCTAGTTTAATATTCTAGTCTAATATGCTAGTCTAATATTCTACTCTGATATTCTAGTGTAATATTCTAGTTTAATATTCTAGTCTAATATGCTAGTCTAATATGCTAGTCTAATATTGTAGTCTAATATGTTCGTTTAATATTCTAGTCTAATATGCTAGTCTAATATGCTACTCTGATATTCTAGTTTAATATTCTAGTCTAATATTCTAGTTTAATATTCTAGTCTAATACGCTAGTCTAATATTCTAGTTTAATATTCTAGTCTAATATTCTAGTCTAATATTCTAGTTTAATATGCTAGTCTAATATGCTCGTCTGATATTCTAGTCTAATATTCCAGTTTAATATTCTAGTCTAATATTCTAGTCTAATATTCTAGTTTAATATGCTAGTCTAATTTGCTAGTCTAATATGCTCGTCTAATATTCTAGTCTAATATTCTAGTCTAATATTCTAGTTTAATATTCTAGTCTAATATTCTAGTCTAAAATTCTAGTTTAATATTCTAGTCTAATATTCTAGTCTAATATTCTAGTTTAATATGCTAGTCTAATATGCTCGTCTGATATTCTAGTTTAATATTCTAGTCTAATATTCTAGTCTAATATTCTAGTCTAATATGCTAGTCTAATATTCTAGTCTAATGTTCTTGTCTAATATTCTAGTTTAATATGCTAGTCTAATATGCTCGTCTGATATTCTAGTCTAATATGCTACTCTGATATTCTAGTTTAATATTCTAGTCTAATATTCTAGTCTAATATTCTAGTTTAATATTCTAGTCTAATATTCTAGTCTAATATTCTAGTCTAATATTCTAGTTTAATATTCTAGTCTAATATGCTCATCTGATATTCTAGTCTAATATTCTAGTCTAATATTCTAGTCTAATATTCTAGTCTAATATTGTAGTCTAATATTCTAGTTTAATATGCTAGTCTAATATTCTAGTCTAATATTCTAGTCTAATATTGTAGTCTAATATGCTCGTCTAATATTCTAGTTTAATATGCTAGTCTAATATTCTAGTCTAATATGCTAGTCTAATATTCTAGTTTAATATGCTAGTCTAATATTCTAGTCTAATATTCTAGTCTAATATTCTAGTCTAATATTCTAGTTTAATATAATCCTCAAATATTCTAGTCTAATATGCTAGTCTAATATGCTAGTCTAATATGCTAGTCTAATATTCTACTCTGATATTTTAGTCTAATATTGTAGTCTATTATTGTAGTCTAATATTCTACTCTGATATTCTAGTCTAATATTGTAGTCTAATATGCTAGTCTAATATTCTACTCAGATATTCTAGTCTAATATTCTACTCTGATATTCTAGTCTAACATGCTACTCTGATATTCTAGTCTAATATGCTACTCTGATATTCTAGTCTAATATGCTACTCTGATATTCTAGTCTAATATGCTACTCTAATATGCTAGTCTAATATGCTAGTCTGATATGCTAGTCTAATATTGTAGTCTAATATGCTAGTCTAATATGCTAGTCTAATATGCTAGTCTAATATGCTAGTCTAATATGCTAGTCTAATATTCTATTCTGATATTCTAGTCTAATATGCTACTCTGATATTCTAGTCTAATATGCTACTCTGACATTCTAGTCTAATATGCTAGTCTGATATGCTAGTCTAATATGCTAGTATAATATTCTACTCTGATATTCTAGTCTAATATTCTAGTTTAATATTCTAGTCTAATATGCTACTCTGATATTCTAGTCTAATATGCTACTCTGATATTCTAGTCTAATATGATACTCTGATATTCTAGTCTAATATGCTAGTCTAATATGCTAGTCTAATATGCTAGTCTAATATTCTACTCTGATATTCTAGTCTAATATGCTACTCTGATATTCTAGTCTAATATGCTACTCTGACATTCTAGTCTAATATGCTAGTCTGATATGCTAGTCTAATATGCTACTCTGATATTCTAGTCTAATATGCTACTCTTGCATTCTAGTCTAATATGCTAGTCTAATATTCTAGTCTAATATTCTACTCTGATATTCTAGTTTAATATTCTAGTCTAATATGCTAGTCTAATATTCTACTCTGATTTTCTAGTCTAATATTCTAGTTTAATACTCTAGTCTAATATGCTAGTCTAATATTGTAGTCTAATATGTTAGTTTAATACTCTAGTCTAATATGCTACTCTGATATTCTAGTCTAATATTCTAGTTTAATATTCTAGTCTAATACGCTAGTCTAATATGCTACTCTGATAATCTAGTCTAATATTCTAGTCTAATATTGTAGTCTAATATTGTAGTCTAATATTGTAGTCTAATATTCTAGTCTAATATGCTAGTATAATATGCTAGTCTAATATGCTAGTCTAATATGCTAGTCTGATACGCTAGTCTGATACGCTAGTCTAATAAGCTAGTCTAATATTCTAGTCTAATATTGTAGTCTAATATGCTAGTCTGATATGCTAGTCTAATATGCTAGTATAATATGCTAGTCTGATATGCTAGTATAATATGCTAGTATAATATGCTAGTCTAATATGCTAGTCTAATATGCTAGTATGATATGCTAGTCTGATATGCTAGTATAATATGCTAGTATAATATGCTAGTCTAATATGCTAGTCTAATATGCTAGTCTGATATGCTAGTATGATATGCTAGTATAATACGCTAGTCTAATATGCTACTCTGATAATCTAGTCTAATATTCTAGTCTAATATTGTAGTCTAATATTGTAGTCTAATATTGTAGTCTAATATTCTAGTCTAATATGCTAGTATAATATGCTACTCTGATATTCTAGTCTAATATGCTACTCTGATATTCTAGTCTAATATGCTAGTCTAATATTCTACTCTGATATTCTAGTTTAATATTCTAGTCTAATATGCTAGTCTAATATTCTACTCTGATATTCTAGTGTAATATTCTAGTTTAATATTCTAGTCTAATATGCTAGTCTAATATGCTAGTCTAATATTGTAGTCTAATATGTTCGTTTAATATTCTAGTCTAATATGCTAGTCTAATATGCTACTCTGATATTCTAGTTTAATATTCTAGTCTAATATTCTAGTTTAATATTCTAGTCTAATACGCTAGTCTAATATGCTACTCTGATAATCTACTTTAATATTCTAGTCTAATATTCTAGTCTAATATTCTAGTCTAATATGCTAGTCTAATATTCTAGTCTAATATTGTAGTCTAATATGCTAGTCTAATATGCTAGTCTGATACGCTAGTCTAATATGCTAATCTGATACGCTAGTCTAATATGCTAGTCTGATATGCTAGTCTATTATGCTAGTCTAATATTGTAGTCTAATATCCTAGTCTGATACGCTAGTCTAATATGCTAGTCTAATATGCTAGTCTAATATGCTAGTCTAATATTGTAGTCTAATATCCTAGTCTGATACGCTAGTCTAATATGCTTGTCTAATATGCTAGTCTAATATGCTAGTCTAATATTGTAGTCTAATATGCTAGTCTAATATGCTAGTCTAATATGCTAGTCTGATACGCTAGTCTAATATGCTAGTCTGATACGCTAGTCGAATATGCTAGTCTAATATGCTAGTCTGATATGCTAGTATAATATGCTAGTATAATATGCTAGTCTAATATGCTAGTCTAATATGCTAGTCTAATATGCTAGTCTAATATGCTAGTATAATATGCTAGTCTGATATGCTAGTATAATATGCTAGTATAATATGCTAGTATAATATGCTAGTCTAATATGCTAGTCTAATATGCTAGTATGATATGCTAGTCTGATATGCTAGTATAATATGCTAGTATAATATGCTAGTCTAATATGCTAGTCTAATATGCTAGTCTGATATGCTAGTATAATATGCTAGTATAATATGCTAGTCTAATATGCTAGTCTAATATGCTAGTCTAATATGCTAGTCTGATATGCTAGTCTCTACTTTCCTCTCTTCTCTTGTGGTAGATGTGATGGTGTTGAGGTAGATGTGACACACACACACAGATGTGCGCTCACGCACACACAAAGGATGTCTGATATGTGTGTGTGTGAGAGAGAGAGAGAGAGAGAGAGAGAGAGAGAGAGAGGAGAGAGAGAGAGAGAGAGAGAGAGAGAGAGAGAGAGAGAGAGAGAGAGAGAGAGAGAGAGAGAGAGAGAGGCTGAGGGAGTCTACTGTCCCTCCTCTCTCAGACATTCACACACATCCTATACTTTAGGTTGGGTGGATGACTTAGTTTCAGAGAGGATATAGGATACGTAAAGCTGAACCTGATTAATGTGTCTGAAAGGAGATGTTTTCTGGCAAGCTGACAGAGAGAGTTTCAAACTTCCATGGCCTCGTTTAATCCTAATGGATAATCTCCATTGAAAGTGATTTTCAGTCCAAGACCAGGTTTACTCTGTGTCTGGGAAACCAGCCCTTACAGTTCAGACATTACCTGTGTTTAGCTCTGCCTCACCTGTTATCCTGACTTCCTGTATAGAGTACAAACCCTCCTAGAATCATCACCTGTTAACCTGACTTCCTGTATAGAGTACAAACCCTCCTAGAATCATCACCTGCTAACCTGACTTCCTGTATAGACGACACACCTTCCTAGAATCATCACCTGTTAACCTGACTTCCTGTATAGAGTACAAACCCGACACACCCTCCTAGAATCAGGATCATCATATTCAGGATTTATTATGACTCTCTTGAGTTAATTAGTTTATCTCTCAACTGTATACAGGTAGACCCTCCTGGTCGGAATACATTGTGTAATAATGAATGAACAATGTTCTCCCTCTGGTCTCCACTCACAGCCACACCTGCTGTTTATAGTCAGTTATGTGATATGACAAAGGGTAATATAGCCACATATATAGTATATAAACTCAGCAAAAAAAGAAACGTCCTCTCACTGCCAACTGCGTTTATTTTCAGCAAACTTAACATGTGTAAATATTTGTATGAACATAACAAGATTCAACAACTGAGACATAAACTGAACAAGTTCCACACAGACATGTGACTAACAGAAATGGAATAATGTGTCCCTGAACAAAGTGGGGGTCAAAATCAAAAGTAACAGTCAGTATCTGGTGTGGCCACCAGCTGCATTAAGTACTGCAGTGCATCTCCTCCTCATGGACTGCACCAGATTTGCCAGTTCTTGCTGTGAGATGTTACCCCACTCTTCCACCAAGGCACCTGCAAGTTCCCGGACATTTCTGGGGGGAATGGCCCTAGCCCTCACCCTCCGATCCAACAGGTCCCAGACGTGCTCAATGGGATTGAGATCCGGGCTCTTCGCTGGTCATGGCAGAACACTGACATTCCTGTCTTGCAGGAAATCACGCACAGAACGAGCAGTATGGCTGGTGGCATTGTCATGCTGGAGGGTCATGTCAGGATGAGCCTGCAGGAAGGGTACCACATGAGGGAGGAGGATGTCTCCCCTGTAACGCACAGTGTTGAGATTGCCTGCAATGACAACAAGTGTGATGATGTGACACACCGTCCCAGACCATGACGGACCTTCCACCTCCAAATCGATCCCGCTCCAGAGTACAGGCCTCTGTGTAACGCTCATTCCTTCGACGATAAACGCGAATCCGACCATCACCTTTGGTGAGACAAAACCGCGACTCGTCAGTGAAGAGCACTTTTTGCCAGTCCTGTCTGTCCAGCGACGGTGGGTTTGTGCCCAGAGGCGACGTTGCTGCCGGTGATGTCTGGTGAGGACCTGCATCACATCAGGCCTACAAGCCCTCAGTCCAGCCTCTCTCAGCCTATTGCGGACAGTCTGAGCACTGATGGAGGGATTATGCGTTCCTGGTGTAACTCGGGTAGTTGTTGCCATCCTGTACCTGTCCCGCAGGTGTGATGTTCGGATGTACCGATCCTGTGCAGGTGTTGTTACACATGGTCTGCTACTGAGAGAACGATCAGCTGTCCGTCCTGTCTCCCTGTAACGCTGTCTTAGGTGTCTCACAGTACGGATATTGCAATGTATTGCCCTGGCCACATCTGCAGTCCTCATGCCTCCTTGCAGCATGCCTAAGTCACGTTCACGCAGATGAGCAGGGACCCTGGGCATATTTCTTTTGGTGTTTTTCAGAGTCAGTAGAAATGCCTCTTTAGTGTCCTAAATTTTCATAACTGTGACCTTAATTGCCTACCATCTGTAAGCTGTTAGTGTCTTAATGACCGTTCCACAGGTGCACGTTCATTCATTGTTTATGGTTCATTGAACAAGCATGGGAAACAGTGTTTAAACCCTTTACAATGAAGATCTGTGAAGTTATTTGGATTTTTATGAATTCTCTTTGAAAGACAGGGTCCTGAAAAAGAATGTTTCTTTTTTTGCTGAGTTTATATGTCTAAAAAGCAATGCATTTTCCATTGACCAACCTCAGGAGGACTGTGTGTGTGTGGTAGTGGCGTGTGTGTGTGTGTGTGTGTGTGTGTGTGTGTGTGTGTGTGTGTGTGTGTGTGTGTGTGTGTGTGTGTGTGTGTGTGTGTGTGTGTGTGTGTGTGTGTGTGTGTGTGTGTGTAGTCCAGTCAGACGCTGACAGAGGCTCTTGTCTGAGAGAGCAAGAGAGAAAGGGAGGGGGATAGAGGGAGAGAAAGAGAGAGCGAAAGAAAGGGGGAGAGAGAGAAAGGGGGGGAGAGAGAAAGATAGAGAGAGAGGGAGAGAGAGAGAGGGAGCGAGAGAGAGAGAGAGAGAGTATGCATTCGCAATGAGAGCAGCAGGAAACTTCAAACCCCCTCACATCTGGCATTGACACGGAACAGACAGACAGAGCCTGTATGTATCCAGGATGACCTGAAACATCTGTCATACATACATTCACAGCGAGGAATAGAAGAACCACGGACATTACAGTTACGTTAAATACTAAAGCGAGAACAGAAAAAAATGTATATTTGTTAAATACGGCTTTGCCCTGTATTCAGATCGCGCGCTCTCTCTCTCTCTCTCTTGGTGCAGCAAGGTGACGCAGCGCTCGAGCCAGCAGCGAACCAGGTGACGACTTTTGCCGCAGGCAGCCGGTGCGCAACCAGCTTAGACATCCACCACGGGAATAAAACGGAATTACTGTTTTCGGTGTCGTTGTAGCCTATATGTGTGTGGAAACCGGGTCTCTGTGGGATAGTAGTATTAGTATAATTATTATTATGTGTCGCTGTTCAATATGACGACGAAACGAAAGTCTCCTAAGCTCCAGCTGCGCCGGTCGATCAGCGAGCAGCTGCGGGATTCCACGTCCAAGGCTTGGGATCTGCTGTGGAGGAATGTCCGGGAGAGGCGCTTGGCAGGTCAGTCAGTAGGGGGTTCTCCGCATTGCTATTTTAACCTAACCTAACCTTAACCCAACAGGGCTGGAAGACACCGTTAGGCTACATTGAGTTCATCTCCGCAAAACCTATGTCAACCTAAACCTGGGCTGGAAGAATTAAGAAACCGTTACATTAATTTAACCTTGACGCCGAATAACGGTATATAAACTATTAAACGTTCGGCTGTGATTCATGACTATGGTCATCTCGGTGTGTGTATCCGAGGACAAGGTGTTGTATTTTGTCAGGTCATGGTTAACTGTAGTCATGACAATCTGTGGATAAATAGGTTCCCGCTGCAGGTTATTATTTCTGTCTCACTGTAGTCGTGTGCCAGTGACTGATCATGCCTATATTAGTAGTCGAGGTAGGCCTAATATTATCGATCATATTTCAATATTATATTTAAATGTCAACATGCTGCAGGTTATTCATATTCAGGTCGTTTCCAAAATTCGCCAATGCACCAACTTTTGTAAGGGAGGTCATTCGGTTTTGTAGCTATATCTGCTGGGTGGGTAGGTTACTGCGCAACGCTGGGGTGTGTGTGTGTGTGTGTGTGTGTGGGTGTGTGTGTGTGTGTGTGTGTGGGGGTGTGTGTGTGTGACCGGTTTTGTTTGTGTTGCAGCTGTCTGCCTTACTCAGCTTAATGTAATTACAGATATGTCTGCCTCTTAAACAAATTAAACGCATAACATTCCTCCATTCACATCCCTAATCTCACACACACACACACACACACACACACACACACACACACACACACACACACACACACACACACACACACACACACACACACACACACACACACACACACACAGAGTTTTAAATAATACATTTGATTTGTTTTCCTCCAAGCTGTGTGCTCCTGCGGTGGTTTGGTGATGAGTGATTGATGTAATTTAACAGTTCTTAGAGTGCTCTGCTGATTGGTTGATTGACTTTTGGGGGAAGGAAGTAGGAAGGAAGGGGATGTTGTTGTGAGTTTTCAGTGAGAGTGAAACTGGAACATTTCTCTAAAGATATAGCAGAGTAGGGCTACCTCAAGGCGTCCACATGCTTCCCATCCGAAACACTTCCTGCATATATTATGATGACATAACACTTCCTGCATCTATTATGATGACATTTCGTGACATTTTTGTTCGTTTTGGCCTTCAGCAAGGCTTTTGTTTAGCTGTTCCTTCACACACATCTCTCTCGAGGCTAGGCAAAATTCTTAAGCCGACGTGTACACTACTTCGTCAGTAGGGATTCTTCAAGGACAGTAGGGTTTCTTCAAGGAAGTGTTTGTTGTCATTCAATGATAGTCGACTCGTTTTCATACAAATTGTTTCCCACTTGAGAAATATCTGCACCAAACATCCTAGTTAGATATACAATTGTGTGACTAAGATCTCTTCGGGGGAAAAAAAACTTTGAAATGAATGACAGATTTCTTGAGTTATCGTAGATTAATTCTGACTATTTTGAGGAAGTGTATACTAGCTACGGCGTCTCATAATGGACAAACAGTACTGTTGCATGCTTTTTTTTCTCAAATGTTTCAAGCGAAGGTCTTTTCAAGCGAAGGGTCGAGGTTACTCGTTTGGTTCTTCTTGCCCGAGTTACCTAGGCGCTAGGCCCGAGTTAGCTAGGCGCTAGGCCCGAGTTAGCTAGACGCTAGGCCCGAGTTAGCTAGGCGCTAGGCCCGAGTTAGCTAGGCGCTAGGCCCGAGTTAGCTAGGCGCTAGGCCCGAGTTTAGCTAGGCGCTAGGCCCGAGTTAGCTAGGCGCTAGGCTAACCAAAGTATGTGGAAGGCTTTACACTCAGTTGGACTACTCTATGAGAATGGGCTTTACAGCCAACCAAGCACTTTGACATGGAGGTAACTGTGCGTTATTGTTTTACACTGTAGGTGTGTTAGTCTATGTCAATAAATGGTTGAATATATGAACTACCCAGACCAGACTCTAGCTCACTACACAGGTCTGCTGTCTGCAACACACCAGACTCTGCTCTCCTGTTGGTCTGGAAACAGTTATTTCCAGTTTAGGCAAGGTAAGTCAGACGAGGTAACTCAAACAAGGTAACTCAGACAAGGTAACTCAGGCAAGGTAACTGAGACAAGGTAACTCAGACAAGGTAACTCAGACAAGGTAACTGAGACAAGGTAACTGAGACAAGGTAACTGAGACAAGGTAACTGAGACAAGGTAACTCAGACAAGGTAACTGAGACAAGGTAACTCAGACAAGGTAACTCAGACAAGGTAACTCAGGCAAGGTAACTCAGGCAAGGTAACTCAGGCAAGGTAACTCAGACAAGGTAACTGAGACAAGATAAGTCAGGCAAGGTAACTCAGGCAAAGTAACTCAGGCAAGGTAACTCAGGCAAGTTAAGTCAGGCAAGGTAACTCAGACAAGTTAACTCGGACAAGGTAACTCGGACAAGGTAACTCGGACAAGGTAACTCGGACAAGGTAACTGAGACAATGTAACTCAGGCAAGGTAACTCAGGCAAGGTAACTCAGGCAAGGTAACTCAGGCAAGGTAATTCAGGTAAGGTAAGTCAGGCAAGGTAAGTCAGGCAAGGTAAGTCAGACAAGGTAACTCAGACAAGGTAACTCGGACAAGGTAACTCGGACAAGGTAACTGGGACAAGGTAACTCGGGCAAGGTATGTCAGGCAAGGTAACTCAGACAAGGTAACTCGGACAAGGTAACTGGGACAAGGTAACTGGGACAAGGTATCTCGGGCAAGGTAACTCGGGCAAGGTAACTCGGGCAAGGTAACTCGGGCAAGGTAACTCGGGCAAGGTAACTCGGGCAAGGTAACTGAGGCAAGGTAACTCAGACAAAGTAACTTAGGTCTGTAGATTACTGTTCGCCGTTGTGGGGTAGATTATATGGGTTGATGAATGAACAAATTAGTTGATTAATGAGTGAATTAATGAATTAATTATTGAGTGAATTAATGAGTGAATTAATGAAAGAATGAGTGAATTAATTAATTAATTAATAATTTGATGAATGCATAATAAATGAATGAGTGAATGTGTAGTAGTAACTTGGTAGTGTTGTGGTGGCCTGCTGGCCAGTGTGTGTACACTGTAGTAGATTATATTGACTGGATTGGGTTGGAATCTAGAGGATTTGGGAGGATGGGGGTGGATTTCTTCTCTTTGTGTGTGTATGGGATTATATGACTTTAGTCTGTCTGTCTGTCTGTCTGTCTGTCTGTCTGTCTGTCTGTCTGTCTGTCTGTCTGTCTGTGCTTCTGACATCATCAGATGAAGGAGGAGAGGACTGTGATGTCAACGACATCCTACCTCTGGACAGAAGTTGCCTGTTGGCTGACTTAACAGAATGGAATGTATGGCTTCCATGTGTAGAACCTGTAGAACCAGAATAGAACCTCAGTGTTTTGTGTTCTGTCTAAAGTCAGGGACTGTAGGTCAAACGGGGGTCACTGAGGTGATGTTATGAACCAGAGGATTCAGTTATCACATGGTCATCTTCATCATCATCATCATCTATCTTCATCAGCATTAGGCTACTACGCTCTTTGTCATGGCAATACCGTCACGATTTGTTTACGCTTGGCAATACCGTCACGATGTGTTTACACTTGGCAATACTGTCACGGTGTGTTTACGCTTGGCAATACTGTCACAATGTGTTTACACTTGGCAATATTGTCACGATGTGTGTTTACACTTGGCAATACTGTCACAATGTGTTTACACTTGGCAATACTGTCACGGTGTGTGTTTACACTTGGCAATACTGTCACGATGTGTGTTTACACTTGGCAATACTGTCACGGTGTGTTTACGCTTGGCAATATTGTCACGATGTGTGTTTACACTTGGCAATACCGTCACGATGTGTTTACACTTGGCAATACTGTCACGGTGTGTTTACACTTGGCAATACTGTCACGGTGTGTTTACACTTGGCAATATTGTCACGATGTGTGTTTACACTTGGCAATACTGTCACGATGTGTTTACACTTGGCAATACTGTCACGATGTGTTTACACTTGGCAATACTGTCACAATGTGTGTTTACGCTTGGCAATACTGTCACAATGTGTTTACACTTGGCAATACTGTCACGATGTGTTTACACTTGGCAATACTGTCACGATGTGTTTACACTTGGCAATACTGTCACAATGTGTGTTTACGCTTGGCAATACTGTCACAATGTGTTTACACTTGGCAATACTGTCACAATGTGTTTACACTTGGCAATACTGTCACGATGTGTGTTTACGCTTGGCAATACTGTCACAATGTGTTTACGCTTGGCAATACTGTCACGATGTGTTTACACTTGGCAATACTGTCACGATGTGTTTACACTTGGCAATACTGTCACGATGTGTTTACACTTGGCAATACTGTCACGGTGTGTTTACACTTGGCAATACTGTCACGGTGTGTTTACGCTTGGCAATATCGTCACGGTGTGTTTACACTTGGCAATACTGTCACGATGTGTTTACACTTGGCAATACTGTCACGGTGTGTTTACACTTGGCAATACTGTCACGGTGTGTTTACACTTGGCAATACTGTCACGGTGTGTTTACACTTGGCAATACTGTCACGGTGTGTTTACTCTTGGCAATACTGTCACGGTGTGTGTTGACACTTGGCTTGGCAATTGTAGTGCAGACCTGCTCACTCTCTGGGCCACATTAGCAGTACAGTGTCTGAATGGAAGGAAGCCGCTCATGGATTTCACCATGAGGCTAATAGTGACTTTAAAACAGTTACTGAGTTTAATGGCTGTAATAGAAGAAAAGTGAGGATGGATCAACAACAGTGTAGTTACTCTACAATACTAACCTAATTGACAGAGTGAAAACAGGGAAGCCTGTACACAATACAAATAATACAAAATATGTTTTCAAGCATAGTGGTGGCTGCATCATGTTATGGGTATGCTTGTCATTGGCAAGGACTAGGGAGTTTTGTAGGATAAAAATAAACGTAGTGGAGCTATCCACAGGCAAAATCCTAGAAGAAAACCTGGTTCAGTTTGCTTTCCACCAGACACTGGGAGATGAATTCCCCGTTCAGCAGGTCAATAACCTAAAACACAAGGCCAAATTTACACTGGCGTTACTTACCAAGAAGACAGTGAATGTCCCCGAGTGGCTGAGTTACAGTTTTGACTTAAATCTGCTTGAAAATTGTCATGACGTTGGCCTGATGGGGGAGGTTTATGACCCCCATAAATACCTCTCCCCCCCCCCCCGTTTCTCTCTCTACTCTATAGAGTTGACTCTTGAAAAGCCCTTTGTTAACATAGAGATTCTGGGGACATCCAAAGGTGGGAAACGGAACCATATTTCGGTAATCCAACCAGTTGAAAATATGCGTTGGTACTTAATGAATATGATGTCAGATCAATTGGCATCTGAGACATGATTACTGATGATAGGATGACATAAACTGTATCTTGGAAAATCTTCACATTCTAGTTATCAGATTCACATGGAATTGTTGTGCAATTTAAATGTTTAAATATGAAACTATTTGTGAAAAGATGAAATGTAATTTTAGCTTCTTAAATGAGAGAACGGTTTGTCATAGAGAAACTCTGCTCACTCAGAAGCCCCGCCCAAGTGAACAGACATGGGTTATAAACTATGAAACACGCTCTTCTTTCACCACTATATAAACCTGTTGACGAAAATTCAACTTCCTGTTCCAAGGACGTGCGGACTTGCGGTCCCACTTTGAAAGGTCAAAGATCACCTACAGAACTAAGCCAACCTCAGCGTGAGCTCTGTTTGAACGACAAGAACCTAACGAAATTAGCATCAAATCTCAACGTGAAGGTGGCAACCTACACGCCGGAAGGATGGATTTCGACTATACCAGCCAGAATAAAGCATGAGCATATAGCATGGCAACTTGGTATGAACTTTGAACTCTTATTCACTAAAGAAGTGATACCTCCTAGCCGTTGCGTTAGCAACAGCAGCTGTAAATGTGGGCTAGGAAAGGACGGACAGAGTATCTGTTCTACCACACGACAACGGTACTACCAAGTATCCGTTCTACCACCAGACATTCTTCAAAGGACAACCCGGCCTTCCATCTACGACCAACCGATCGAAGCGCAGCTCAGAGTAAATATTTATTGCATTTTCCTTTTCCAAATGGGAGGTCATTTAGAATGCATAAGATTCTGTATTTACGATAGAGTAGCTGCCTCTTTCATTCAAAACCCAAACCCCTTTCTTTGTGTAACCAGCCATCATATCTGTTCCGTCCGCAAGGGAAGTTTTTCTTTATGACATAATTTGTAATCAATGTATGCTCCTTTCTGTGTATATGTAATTCTGTGTGATTATTTAGGTATTTAGTAAATAAATAATTAAACCAAATTTTGTATTGCTGATTCAACTTGTTAGCCAGGGTTCGTGAAGATAACCAAGAATTTACAACTTTCAGATGAGACTGAAATAAGGTGACGATTAATATTGACTGCTATTGATGTAAAAGTTTACCAGGTCTTTAAGAGTATATTTGGAAGATAACAGCTCTATAATCATTATTTTGTGGTGCTCCGACTTTCTAGTTAATTACATTTCCATGATTAGCTTCATCAGGTAATATTATTTACAGAGAAATTATTTTATAGAATATCATGTCATATCACTTAATCCGGCATAGCCAAAAACACAACCAAATCTATGACAAGACTTGAAAATGGTTGTCGAGCAATGATCAACAACCAATTTGACAGGGCTTGAATAATTTTAAGAAGAATAATGGTCAAATGTTGCACAATCCAGGTGTGGAAAGCTCTTAGACTTACCCAGAAAGATTCACAGCTGTAATCGCTGCCAAAGGGGATTCTAACATGTATTGACTCTAACATGTATTGACTCTAACATGTATTGACTCTAACATGTGGTGACTCTAACATGTATTGACTCTAACATGTATTGACTCTAACATGTGGTGACTCTAACATGTATTGACTCTAACGTGTATTGACTCTAATGTGTATTGACTCTAACATGTAGTGACTCTAACGTGTAGTGACTCTAACGTGTATTGACTCTAACATGTAGTGACTCTAACATGAATTGACTTTGACATGTATTGACTCTAACATGTATTGACTCTAACGTGTATTGACTCTAACATGTATTGACTCTAACAAATAGTGTCTCTAACGTGTATTGACTCGAACATGTATTGACTCTAACATGTATTGACTCTAACATGTATTGACTCTAACATGTATTGACTCTAACATGTAGTGACTCTAACATGTATTGACTCTAACATGTATTGACTCTAACATGGAGTGACTCCACTAGATGTTGGAACATTGCTGTGGGGACTTGTTTTCATTCCACCTAAAGAGCATTAGTGAGGTCAGGCACTGATGTTGGGCGATTAGGCCTGGCTCACAGTGGGCGTTCCAATTCATCCCAAAGGTGTTTGTTGTGGTTGAGGTCAGGGCTCTGTGCAGGCCAGTCAAGTTCTTCCACACGGATCTCGACAAACCATTTCTGTATGGACCTCGCTTTGTACACAGGGGCATTGTCATGATGAAACAGGAAAGGGCTTTCCCTAAATTGTTGCCACAAAGTTGGAAACACAGAATCTCCTGGCATCCACCAAACCCAGAATTATCCGTCAGACTGCCAGATGGTGATTCATCACTCCAGAGAACGCGTTTACACTGCTCCAGAGTCCAATTACGGCGATCTTTACACCACTCCTGGCGTTGCGCATGGTGATTTTAAGCTTGTGTGCGTGGCTAATCGGCCATGGAAACCCATTTTATGAAGCTCCCGACGAACAGTTATTGTGCTGACGTTGCTTCCAGAGGCAGTATGGAACTTGATTTGTACGCGCTACGTGCTTCAGCACTCGGCGGTCCCGTTGTGTGGCTTACCACTTCGCGGCTGAGCCGTTGTTGCTCCTAGACGTTTTCACAATAACAGCCCTTACAGTTGACCGGGGCAGCTCTAGCAGGGCAGAAATTTGACAAACGGTCTTGTTTGAAAGGTGGCATCCTATGATGGTGCCATGTTGAAAGTCACTGAGCTCTTCAGTACGGGCCATTCTACTGCCAATGTTTGTCTATGGAGATTGCACGGCTCTGTGCTCAATTTTATACACCTATCAGTAACAGGTGTGGCTGAAAAAGCCGAATCCACAAATAATTTGTATATATCGTGTATATAGTGTATATATAATGGTGTGTATAGACAGTATGGACAGTAGTTATATAGGATGGTGTGTATAGACAGTATGGACAGTAGTTATATAGGATGGTGTGTATAGACAGTAGTTATATAGGACTAGAATACAGTATATACATATGAAGAGGGTAAAACAGTATGTAAACATTATTAAAGTGACCAGTGTTCAATGACTCTACGTACATGGGGCAGCAGCCTCTAAGGTGCTCTAAAGTACCAGATGGTAGCTGGACAGTGACTAAGGTTCAGGGTACAGAGGCTGTAGTATTTACAGTTAACTATAGTATAAATACTGTAGTAAAATAACTGTAGTGTTTTACTGATTGTAGTTTTTCCAAGGGGTTGGAACCGTTTCAGGGAACAGAACAGAACAAAATGGAAAATAACTAAATTTGTCAAGGAACAGAATCTGAATTGGGAACGAAAGTGATCCATACTGTACCGGAACAGAACGGTTATTTTAAAAGCAAGAAAACGGATTAATAACGCACACACAAGCTTGTTAACTAGCTCTTGTCCAACGTTAAGCCAACTCTATGGAATTCAAAGACGTTCAAAGTTCCTCCAAGCCGCTCCACCGTATGTATAATCATGTGGTCCTATTTCAGATAATGCATGTCATGACAACAAGATGCTCAGCGCCTCAAACCAAATCTCCTCCTCCATACACTCTCGTTCTCTCCCCACCCGCAAAATTTCAGTTGCATTTCGTGCCCTACACTTGTCTTTCCGTCATGTAAACAATTCAGTGAACCATCGCGAGCTGGTCTATCCGCAGTAATGTAATGTCGAGCTAAATGTAAAAACAACATGTTTTCAGAGGTTTAAAAAATGAACACAAAAGAACGATATAAACTGGTCTTTTTTGGGGTTCGAACCGATGACTTTATTTCTGAACAGTGGAATGGAACAAAAAAAAGAATGGTTCTCTTCAGAACTTAACGAGAAGAATAATGTGGTTCCAACCCCTGGTATTTACTGTAGTGTTTCTGTGGACGTTACTGTACTGTAGTGTTTTTTTACAGACGTTACTGTAGTGTTTTTTACAGGCGTTACTGTAGTGTTTTTTACAGACGTTACTGTAGTGTTTTTTACAGTAGTGTTTTTTACAGACGTTACTGTAGTGTTTTTTACAGACATTACTGTAGTGTTTTTTACAGACGTTACTGTAGTGTTTTTTACAGACGTTACTGTAGTGTTTTTTACAGTAGTGTTTTTTACAGACGTTACTGTAGTGTTTTTTACAGACGTTACTGTAGTGTTTTTTACTGTAGTGTTTTTACAGACGTTACTGTAGTGTTTTTTACAGACGTTACTGTAGTGTTTTTTACAGACGTTACTGTAGTGTTTTTTACAGACGTTACTGTAGTGTTTTTTACAGACGTTACTGTAGTGTTTTTTACAGACGTTACTGTAGTGTTTTTTACAGACGTTACTGTAGTGTTTTTGTGGACGTTACTGTAGTGTTTTTTACAGACGTTACTGTAGTGTTTTTTACAGTAGTGTTTTTTACAGACGTTACTGTAGTGTTTTTTACAGACGTTACTGTAGTGTTTTTTACAGACGTTACTGTAGTGTTTTTTACAGTAGTGTTTTTTACAGACGTTACTGTAGTGTTTTTACAGACGTTACTGTAGTGTTTTTACAGACGTTACTGTAGTGTTTTTTACAGACGTTACTGTAGTGTTTTTTACAGACGTTACTGTAGTGTTTTTACAGACGTTACTGTAGTGTTTTTGTGGACGTTACTGTAGTGTTTTTTACTGTAGTGTTTTTACAGACGTTACTGTAGTGTATTTTACAGACGTTACTGTACTGTAGTGTTTCTTACAGACGTTACTGTAGTGTTTTTGTGGACGTTACTGTAGTGTTTTTACAGACGTTACTGTAGTGTTTTTGTGGACGTTACTGTAGTGTTTTTTACAGACGTTACTGTAGTGTTTTTTACAGACGTTACTGTAGTGTTTTTTACAGACGTTACTGTAGTGTTTTTTACAGACGTTACTGTAGTGTTTTTTATAGACGTTACTGTAGTGTTTTTTACAGACGTTACTGTAGTGTTTTTTACAGACGTTACTGTAGTGTTTTTTATAGACGTTACTGTAGTGTTTTTTACAGACGTTACTGTTTTGTTTATGTTGTATTATCTATGACATAGAAGTGGAGCTTTTCTCCTTTAGGAACCTACTGGAGAAATACTCCATCTCTCTGTCTCTGTCTCTGTCCATCTCCCTGTCTCTGTCTCCATCACCTCTGCCACTCTCCCTGTCTCTGTCCATCTCTCTTTCTCTGTCCATCTCCCTGTCTCTGTCTCCATCACCTTTGCCACTCTCCCTGTCAATTCAATTCAATTCAATTCTCCCTGTCTCTGTCTCTGTCCATCTCTCTTTCTCTGTCCCTCACCTCTGTCCATCTCACTGTCTCCATCACCTCTGCAACTCTCACTGTCTCTGTCTGAACAGATTGTTCATCACTTCTGCTCTGGTCTATAACCTGTAGAGAACACAGTATGGTCTAAACTTGGCATGTAGGTTCACTTATGGGTGGCATAAATTGGTATATGGGGGAGGGGAATGGGCAGGGTATATGCTAATTAAATACTGTAGTATTTTTGCGGACATTACTGTAGTATTTAATAAAGTGTGTTCTTTGCGGATAATACTGTAGTATTTACTAGTATTCAACAATATACTACAACATGATCGAGGGATACTACAGTATGTAGTATAGTATTCTACAGTATACTGCGGTTTACTACAGCATTCTATAGTAAACTGTAGTATTTTTTTCATGTGGGTTGTGCCGTCCACGACCGCAATTGGCTGCTACCAGACTGTTATTTACTATTGTTAATAATGCAGAATTTAACCCCCCCCCCCCCCCCCTTTCCTGATACACACGTAAATATTGGATTATAAATTGTGTCTTCCTGTAATATACTGATGCTAAAATGTTTATTCTATTCTACTGAGACATTTACTTTATGTTCCTGTTTTTATCTTTCATTAGTTCTTATTGTTGTTGCATTGTCCAGATGGAACATGCGAGTAAGCATTTCATTGGACGATGTATATCATGAGTATCCTCATCATACGACTAATAAAACGTGACACTTGAACTTGTATTCAACGTGCCTAATTGCCACCAGAGGGCAGTCAATGGTACACAGTCTCACATTCCTCTCTCATCTGCCTCTCACTAATGAAAGAGATTGTTGGCTGAATTCCTAGAGGTACTGGACTTGGTTTATGTAGGTTTTGAGGTACTCAGACACACGCACGCACGCACGCACACACACACACACACACACACACACACACACACACACACACACACACACACACACACACACACACACACACACACACACACACACACACACACACACACACACACACACACACACACACACACACACACACACACACACACACACACACACTGCTGAGTGGCATGTGTGTGACCTGAGACTGACTTTGCTCTGACCTACTTTCATATGCAATTCCCCCTGTCCCTCTATCTCCCTCTATCCTCCCCCTGTCCTCCTATCTCCCTCTATCCTCCCCATGTCTTACTCTCTCCCTCTATCCTCCCCCTGTCCTACTATCTCCCTCTATCCTCCCCCTGTCCTACTATCTCCCTCTATCACCCCCCTGTCCTACTATCTCCCTCTATCCTCCCCCTGTCCTTCTCTCTCCCTCTATCCTCCCCCTGTCCTCCTATCTCCCTCTATCCTCCCCCTGTCCTACTATCTCCCTCTATACTCCCCCTGTCCTACTATCTCCCTCTATCCTCCCCCTGTCCTACTATCTCCCGCTATCCTCCCCTGTCCTACTATCTCCCTCTATCCTCCCCCTGTCCTACTATCTCCCTCTATCCTCCCCTGTTCTACTATCTCCCTCTATCCTCCCCCTGTCCTACTATCTCCCTCTATCCTCCCCCTGTCCTTCCCTCTCCCCCTCCTTCCCCTGTCCTTCTCTCTCCCTCTATCCTCACCCTGTCCCTCTCTCTCCCTCTATCCTCCCCCTGTCCTCCTATCTCCCTCTATCCTCCCCCTGTCCTACTATCTCCCTCTATCCTCCCCCTGTCCTTCCCTCTCCCCCTCCTTCCCCTGTCCTTCTCTCTCCCTCTATCCTCCCCCTGTCCTACTATCTCCCTCTATCCTCCCCATGTCCTACTATCTCCCTCTATCCTCCCCCTGTCCTACTATCTCCCTCTATCCTCCCCCTGTCCTACTATCTCCCTCTATCCTCCCCCTGTCCTCCTATCTCCCTCTATCCTCCCCCTGTCCCTCTCTCTCCCTCTATCCTCCCCCTGTCCTCCTATCTCCCTCTATCCTCCCCCTGTCCTACTATCTCCCTCTATCCTCCCCCTGTCCTTCCCTCTCCCCCTCCTTCCCCTGTCCTTCTCTCTCCCTCTATCCTCCCCCTGTCCTACTATCTCCCTCTATCCCCCCCTGTCCTACTATCTCCCTCTATCCTCCCCCTGTCCTACTATCTCCCTCTATCCTCCCCCTGTCCTACTATCTCCCTCTATCCTCCCCCTGTCCTCCTATCTCCCTCTATCCTCCCCCTGTCCCTCTCTCTCCCTCTATCCTCCCCCTGTCCTCCTATCTCCCTCTATCCTCCCCCTGTCCTACTATCTCCCTCTATCCTCCCCCTGTCCTTCCCTCTCCCCCTCCTTCCCCTGTCCTTCTCTCTCCCTCTATCCTTCCCCTGTCCTACTATCTCCCTCTATCCTCCCCCTGTCCTACTATCTCCCTCTATCCTCCCCGTGTCCTTTCCTTCCCTCTCCCCCTCTTTCCCCTTTCCTTCCCTCTCCCTCTATCCTCCCCCTATTCTTCTCTCTCCCTCTATCCTCCCCCCGTACTTCTCTCGCTCTCCCTTCATCCTCCCTCTCTCCCTCTCCACAGTAGAGGTTAGATGAGTTGAGGTGACTTCCCCTGTCCTCCCTCCCTCCCTCCCTCCCCCCCTCCCTCCCTGGACCAAAGAGCCACCCTCCTCCTCTCCTTCATTCCTTACATAGGCAGAGGGTACTGTAAAATGGTCATTTAGGCTGGTGGTCTGCAGACCCACTACACAACAGATGTAGAAACGTACATAATAGGTCATTACCTCTCTCTCTCTCTCTGTCTGCCACGGTGTAGTCTCTGTTTAGGGCCAAATAACATTCTAGTTTGCTCTGTTTTTTTGTTAATTCTTTCCAATGTGTCAAGTAATTCTCTTTTTGTTTTCTCATGACTTGGTTGGTGTCCTGGGGCTCTGTGGGGTGTGTTTGTGTTTGTGTTCAGAGCCCCAGGACCAGCTTGCTTAGGGGACTCTTCTCCAGGTTCATCTCTCTGTAGGTGATGGCTTTGTTATGGAAGGTTTGGGAATCACTTCCTTTTAGGTGGTTGTAGAATTTAACGTCTCTTTTCTGGATTTTGATAATTAGCGGGTTTCGGCCTAATTCTGCTCTGCATGCATTATTTGGTGATTCTGCATGCGGAATTTCAATTTGGTTTGTCCCATTTTGTGAATTTTTGGTTGGTGAGCGGACCCCAGACCTCACAACCATTGTAACGGTGCTCTAGCTCTTCCTCCTCCTCGGACGAGGAGAGGAGAGAGGGATCGGAAGACCAATATGCAGCGAGGTATGATGACATGATTTATTAGACACGACGAAACAATGACACGAACTATACTTGAATAAACTACAAAATAACAAAAATGAATGTGTAGACAGACCTGAACAATACGAACTTACAAATAACACGAAGAACGCACGAACAGGGAAAATAGACTACACAAAAGACCGATGTACAAAACAAACCGAAAACATTCCCGTGTGGTGCGCAGACACAGACACGGAAGACAATCACCCACAAACTAACAGTGTGAACACACCTACCTTAATATGACTCTCAATCAGAGGAAATGAAAAACACCTGCCTCTAATTGAGAGCCATATCAGCTCACCCATTAACCAACATAGAAACAGAAAACATAGACTGCCCACCCAAACTCACGTCCTGACCAACTAACACATACAAAAACTAACAGAAAACAGGTCAGGAACGTGACAACCATAAAGGGCAATGGGTTCTATAACTGATTCAAGTATTTTTAGCCAGATCCTAATTGGTATGTTGAATTTTATATTCCTTTTAATGGCATAAAAGGCCCTTCTTGCCTTGTCTCTGAGATCGTTCACAGCTTTGTGGAAGTTACCTATGGTGCTGATGTTTAGGCAAAGGTATGTATGGTTTTTTGTGTGTTCTAGGGCAACAATGTCTAGATGGAATTTGTATTTGTGGTTCTGACAACTGGACTTTTTTGGAACCCCATTATTTTTTGTCTTACTGAGATTTACTGTCAGGGTCCAGGTCTGACAGAATCTGTGGAAATAAATGTGCGTGTTTTTTGCCAACTTAACCGCAAATCAGTTGTTTGTGTACATGGATTTCATAATCTCGTATATTTTTCCCCCAACACCACTTTCCATCAATTTGTATAGCAGACCCTCTCGCTCTGTCTTTCTCTAGTTTTTGCCTCTGTCTGTCTGTCTGTCTGTCTGTCTGTCTGTCTGTCTGTCTCTCTCTCTCTCTCTCTCTCTCTCTCTCTCTCTCTCTCTCTCTCTCTCTCTCTCTCTCTCTCTCTCTCTCTCTCTCTCTCTGTCTCTCTCTCTGTCTCTCTCGCTCTCTACCTTTCTTAAGCTAGTGTTTTTTCCAGCTTTTCCTTCCTCTCTAGAAGGTCTTTAGGATGATGTTTTTTCCAGCAGGCCCTGTTCCTCATATTATTATATCACACACACACACACACACACACACACACACACACACACACACACACACACACACACACACACACACACACACACACACACACACACACACACACACACACACACACACACACACACACACACACACACACACACACACACACACACTAAAGTAGAGTTTTTTGGCTCACGTTCAGTCAGCTGAGCAGTGTTCCCAAATCTCTCTTGCCATTGGCTGTTACACAGGCCTTTCTCCTGCCATTGGCTGTTACACAGGCCTTTCTCCTGCTATTGGCTGTGAGTAGAGGAAGGATGAAGTGGTAAGAAGGAGGAAGATCTGATAGGAGTTGCCTCTGAGGGGAACTATGTGTGTGTGTGGGTGTGGGTAATAAGAGGTATCAAGGAGCATTCAATGTGTCAAGTTTGATCTGAGAGAGAGAGACAGAGACAGAGACAGAGAGAGAGTGAGAGAGAGAGAGAGAGAGAGAGGAGGAGAGAGAGAGAGAGAGAGAGAGAGAGCGACAGAGGGTCTTCTATATACTGGTGGTTGTGTGTTACAGAGAGACTAAGTCATTTGGGTTCCTCTCGGACTGTCACGACATCATGTGGTGAGTGGGAGACAGATCCACTGACAGGAAGATAGAGATACAGAGATAGATAGACGTATAGAGACACAGAGATAGATAGACGTATAGAGACACAGAGATATATTGATAGATAGTCGTATAGAGATACAGAGATAGATAGACGTATAGAGACACAGAGATAGATAGACGTATAGAGACACAGAGATAGATAGACGTATAGAGACACAGAGATATATTGATAGATAGTCGTATAGAGATACAGAGATATATTGATAGATAGAGATAGATAGACGTTTAGAGACACAGAGATAGATTGATAGATAGAGATAGACGTATAGAGACACAGAGATATATTGATAGATAGAGATCAACGTTTAGAGACACAGAGATAGATTGATAGATAGAGATACAGAGATAGATTAATAGATAGAGACACAGAGATATATTAATAGATAGAGATAGACTTATAGAGACACAGAGATATATTGATAGATAGAGATAGACTTATAGAGATACAGAGGTATATTGATAGATAGAGATACTAACAGAGAAAGTCTCAGAGAGAGAGAGAGATTTGTTTTGATTTTACGCTGGTTGTTTAATGTCAGTGTGTTTTCATGGTGTTGTACTGGCAACATTTAGCCTGTCTATAGTGCTTGGATTGTTATCATAGAGTCATCACATCTGTAGAACGTGTCATATTGTATATTATTATGTATAGGAGACTGTGTCATATTATATATTATTATATATAGGAGACTGTGTCATATTATATATTATTATATATAGGAGACTGTGTCATATTATATATTATTAAATATAGGAGACTCTGTGGTCAGTGACAGTGGGGGGGACATAAAGATGGACAGAGACAGGGAGAGTTGCAGAGGTGATGGAGACAGAGACAGGGAGATGGACAGAGACGGAGACAGGGAGATGGACAGAGACAGAGAGATGGACAGAGACAGAGAGATGGACAGAGACAGAGAGATGGACAGAGACAGAGAGATGGACAGAGACAGAGAGATGGAAAGAGACAGGGAGATGGACAGAGACAGAGAGATGGACAGAGACAGAGAGATGGACAGAGACAGAGAGATGGACAGAGACGGAGAGATGGACAGAGACAGAGATAGAGAGATGGGCAGAGACAGAGAGATGGACAGAGACAGGGAGATGGACAGAGACAGAGAGATGGACAGAGAGATGGACAGAGACAGAGAGATGGGCAGAGACAGAGATAGAGAGATGGGCAGAGACAAGGAGATGGACAGAGACAGGGAGATGGACAGAGACAGGGAGATGAACAGAGACAGAGAGATGGACAGAGACAGGGAGATGAACAGAGACAGAGAGATGGACAGAGACAGAGAGATGGAAAGAGACAGAGAGATGGAAAGAGACAGAGAGATGGACAGAGACAGGGAGATGGACAGAGACAGGGAGATGGACAGAGACAGGGAGATGGACAGAGACAGGGAGGTGGACAGAGACATGGAGGTGGACAGAGACAGAGAGATGAACAGAGACAGAGAGATGGACAGAGACAGAGAGATGGACAGAGACAGGGAGATGAACAGAGACAGAGAGATGGACAGAGACAGAGAGATGGACAGAGACAGGGAGATGGAAAGAGACAGAGAGATGGACAGAGACAGAGAGATGGACAGAGACAGAGAGATGGACAGAGACAGAGAGAGTGAGGAGAGAGAAAAAGACAGTGAGAGAGACAGGGAGAGGGAGAGGACAACTGATCATGACAGTGATGGAGAAAGTGGTAGTGGTAGTGAAAGGGCGTGTCTGGAGTTCATGACCCCTGATGGACAGGACATCTACCTGAGGCTTGGCCACTCCCCCCGACGACGCTCCGCCCTCCGTCTCACACGCATCATCGCTCGCCATCAGCTCCTCACCAGGCTCACTCAAGGTGGGGAACATGCTTATGGCAGTCTTACGATGCATTATAACTGCATCATAATGTATTATATCAGCTGCTGAGCAGACTGGGTCAAGGTGGGGAACATGCTTATGGCAGTCTTACGATGCATTATAACTGCATCATAATGTATTATATCAGCTGCTGAGCAGACTGGGTCAAGGTGGGGAACATGCTTATGACAGTCTTACGATGCATTATAACTGTATTAATGTGTTATACACATAAATAAGGTGTTACTGCTGAAAGTGCTGTAGTCTGCCTCTGTCAGTGTCCTTGGTGTTACTACTGAAAGTGTTGTAGTCTGCCTCTGTCAGTGTCCTTGGTGTTACTGCTGAAAGTGTTGTAGTCTGCCTCTGTCTGTGTCCTTGGTGTTAATGAAAGTGCTGTAGTCTGCCTCTGTCAGTGTCCTTGGTGTTAATGAAAGTGCTGTAGTCTGCCTCTGTCATTGTCCTTGGTGTTAATGAAAGAACTGTAGTCTTTCTCTGTCAGTGTCCTTGGTGTTACTGCTGAAAGTGCTGTAGTCTGCCTCTGTCAGTGTCCTTGGTGTTAATGACAGTGCTGTAGTCTGCCTTTGTCAGTGTCCTTGGTGTTAATGAAAGTGCTGTAGTCTGCCTCTGTCAGTGTCCTTGGTGTTACTGAAAGTGCTGTAGTCTGCCTCTGTCAGTGTCCTTGGTGTTAATGAAAGTGCTGTAGTCTGCCTCTGTCAGTGTCCTTGGTGTTACTGAAAGTGCTGTAGTCTGCCTCTGTCAGTGTCCTTGGTGTTAATGAAAGAACTGTAGTCTTTCTCTGTCAGTGTCCTTGGTGTTACTGCTGAAAGTGCTGTAGTCTGCCTCTGTC
>NC_074674.1:44422306-44442306 GCF_029448725.1 Salvelinus fontinalis | reverse complement strand
CTAGGCTACCTGCCTCCTCTACACTCGAACCACTAGGCTACCTGCCTCATCTACACTCTAACCACTAGGCTATCTGCCTCCTCAACACTCTAACCACTAGGCTACCTGTCTCCTCTACACTCTACCCACTAGGCTACCTGCCACCTCTACACTCTAACCACTAGGCTACCTGCCTCCTCTACACTCTAACCACTAGGCTACCTGCCTCCTCTACACTCTAACCACTAGGCTACCCGCCTCCTCTACACTCTAACCACTAGGCTACCTAACTCCTCTACACTCTAACCACTAGGCTACCCGCCCCCTCTACGCTCTAACCACTAGGCTACCCGCCTCCTCTACACTCTAACCACTAGGCTACCTGCCTCCTCTACGCTCTAACCACTAGGCTACCTGCCTCCTCTACACTCTAACCACTAGGCTACCCGCCTCCTCTACACTCTAACCACTAGGATACCTGCCGCCTCTACACTCTAACCACTAGGCTACCTGCCTCCCCTACACTCTAACCACTAGGATACCTGCCTCCTCTACACTCTAACCACTAGGCTGCCTGCCTCCTCTACACTCTAACCACTAGGCTACCTGCCTCCTCTACACTCTAACCACTAGGCTACCTGCCACCTCTACACTCTAACCACTAGGCTACCTACCTCCTCTACACTCTAACCACTAGGCTACCTGCCTCCTCTACACTCTAACCACCAGGGTACCTACCTCCTCTACGCTCTAACCACTAGGCTACCTGCCTCCTCTACACTCTAACCACTAGGCTACCTGCCTCCTCTACACTCTAACCACTAGACTACCTGCCTCCTCTACACTCTAACCACTAGGCTACCTGCCACCTCTACACTCTAACCACTAGGCTACCTGCCTCCTCTACACTCTAACCACTAGGCTACCTGCCTCCTCTACACTCTAACCACTAGGCTACCTGCCTCCTCTACACTCTGACCACTAGGCTACCTGCCGCCCCTACACTCTAACCACTAGGCTACCTGCCTCCTCTACACTCTAACCACTAGACTACCTGCCTCCTCTACACTCTAACCACTAGGCTACCTGCCACCTCTACACTCTAACCACTAGGCTACCTACCTCCTCTACACTCTAACCACTAGGCTACCTGCCTCCTCTACACTCTAACCACTAGGCTACCTGCCTCCTCTACACTCTGACCACTAGGCTACCTGCCGCCCCTACACTCTAACCACTAGGCTACCTACCTCCTCTACACTCTAACCACTAGGATACCTGCCTCCTCTACACTCTGACCACTAGGCTACCTGCCGCCCCTACACTCTAACCACTAGGCTACCTACCTCCTCTACACTCTAACCACTAGGATACCTACCTCCTCTACACTCTAACCACTAGGCTACCTGCCTCCTCGACACTCTAACCACTAGGCTACCTGCCTCCTCTACACTCTAACCACTAGGCTACCTGCCTCCTCTACACTCTAACCACTAGGCTACCTGCCTCCTCTACACTCTAACCACTAGGCTACCTGCCTCCTCTACACTCTAACCACTAGGCTACCTGCCACCTCTACGCTCTAACCGCTAGGCTACCTGCCTCCTCTACACTCTAACCACTAGGCTACCTGCCTCCTCTACACTCTAACCACTAGGCTACCTGCCTCCCCTACACTCTAACCACTAGGCTACCTGCCTCCTCTACACTCTAACCACTAGGCTACCTGCCTCCACTACACTCTAACCACTAGGCTACCTGCCTCCCCTACATTCTAACCACTAGGCTACCTGCCTCCTCTACACTCTAACCACTAGGCTACCTGCCTCCCCTACACTCTAACCACTAGGCTACCTGCCTCCTCAACACTCTAACCACTAGGCTACCTGTCTCCTCTACACTCTACCCACTAGGCTACCTGCCTCCCCTACACTCTAACCACTAGGCTACCTGCCTCCTCTACACTCTAACCACTAGGCTACCCGCCTCCTCTACACTCTAACCACTAGGCTACCTAACTCCTCTACACTCTAACCACTAGGCTACCCGCCCCCTCTACGCTCTAACCACTAGGCTACCCGCCTCCTCTACACTCTAACCACTAGGCTACCTGCCTCCTCTACGCTCTAACCACTAGGCTACCTGCCTCCTCTACGCTCTAACCACTAGGCTACCTGCCTCCTCTACACTCTAACCACTAGGCTACCCGCCCCCTCTACGCTCTAACCACTAGGCTACCCGCCTCCTCTACACTCTAACCACTAGGCTACCTGCCTCCTCTACGCTCTAACCACTAGGCTACCTGCCTCCTCTACACTCTAACCACTAGGCTACCCGCCTCCTCTACACTCTAACCACTAGGATACCTGCCGCCTCTACACTCTAACCACTAGGCTACCTGCCTCCCCTACACTCTAACCACTAGGATACCTGCCTCCTCTACACTCTAACCACTAGGCTGCCTGCCTCCTCTACACTCTAACCACTAGGCTACCTGCCTCCTCTACACTCTAACCACTAGGCTACCTGCCACCTCTACACTCTAACCACTAGGCTACCTACCTCCTCTACACTCTAACCACTAGGCTACCTGCCTCCTCTACACTCTAACCACCAGGGTACCTACCTCCTCTACGCTCTAACCACTAGGCTACCTGCCTCCTCTACACTCTAACCACTAGGCTACCTGCCTCCTCTACACTCTAACCACTAGACTACCTGCCTCCTCTACACTCTAACCACTAGGCTACCTGCCACCTCTACACTCTAACCACTAGGCTACCTGCCTCCTCTACACTCTAACCACTAGGCTACCTGCCTCCTCTACACTCTAACCACTAGGCTACCTGCCTCCTCTACACTCTGACCACTAGGCTACCTGCCGCCCCTACACTCTAACCACTAGGCTACCTACCTCCTCTACACTCTAACCACTAGGATACCTACCTCCTCTACACTCTAACCACTAGGCTACCTGCCACCTCTACACTCTAACCACTAGGCTACCTGCCTCCTCTACACTCTAACCACTAGGCTACCTGCCTCCTCTACACTCTAACCACTAGGCTACCTGCCTCCTCTACACTCTGACCACTAGGCTACCTGCCGCCCCTACACTCTAACCACTAGGCTACCTACCTCCTCTACACTCTAACCACTAGGATACCTACCTCCTCTACACTCTAACCACTAGGCTACCTGCCTCCTCTACACTCTAACCACTAGGATACCTACCTCCTCTACACTCTAACCACTAGGCTACCTGCCTCCTCGACACTCTAACCACTAGGCTACCTGCCTCCTCTACACTCTAACCACTAGGCTACCTGCCTCCTCTACACTCTAACCACTAGGCTACCTGCCTCCTCTACACTCTAACCACTAGGCTACCTGCCTCCTCTACACTCTAACCACTAGGCTACCTGCCACCTCTACGCTCTAACCGCTAGGCTACCTGCCTCCTCTACTCTCTAACCACTAGGCTACCTGCCTCCCCTACACTCTAACCACTAGGCTACCTGCCTCCTCTACACTCTAACCACTAGGCTACCTGCCTCCTCTACACTCTAACCACTAGGCTACCTGCCACCTCTACGCTCTAACCGCTAGGCTACCTGCCTCCTCTACTCTCTAACCACTAGGCTACCTGCCTCCCCTACACTCTAACCACTAGGCTACCTGCCTCCTCTACACTCTAACCACTAGGCTACCTGCCTCCTCTACACTCTAACCACTAGGCTACCTGCCTCCTCTACACTCTAACCACTAGGCTACCTGCCTCCTCTACACTCTGACCACTAGGCTACCTGCCGCCCCTACACTCTAACCACTAGGCTACCTGCCTCCTCTACACTCTAACCACTAGACTACCTGCCTCCTCTACACTCTAACCACTAGGCTACCTGCCACCTCTACACTCTAACCACTAGGCTACCTGCCTCCTCTACACTCTAACCACTAGGCTACCTGCCTCCTCTACACTCTAACCACTAGGCTACCTGCCTCCTCTACACTCTGACCACTAGGCTACCTGCCGCCCCTACACTCTAACCACTAGGCTACCTACCTCCTCTACACTCTAACCACTAGGATACCTACCTCCTCTACACTCTAACCACTAGGCTACCTGCCTCCTCTACACTCTAACCACTAGGATACCTACCTCCTCTACACTCTAACCACTAGGCTACCTGCCTCCTCGACACTCTAACCACTAGGCTACCTGCCTCCTCTACACTCTAACCACTAGGCTACCTGCCTCCTCTACACTCTAACCACTAGGCTACCTGCCTCCTCTACACTCTAACCACTAGGCTACCTGCCTCCTCTACACTCTAACCACTAGGCTACCTGCCACCTCTACGCTCTAACCGCTAGGCTACCTGCCTCCTCTACACTCTAACCACTAGGCTACCTGCCTCCTCTACACTCTAACCACTAGGCTACCTGCCTCCCCTACACTCTAACCACTAGGCTACCTGCCTCCTCTACACTCTAACCACTAGACTACCTGCCTCCTCTACACTCTAACCACTAGGCTACCTGCCACCTCTACACTCTAACCACTAGGCTACCTGCCTCCTCTACACTCTAACCACTAGGCTACCTGCCTCCTCTACACTCTAACCACTAGGCTACCTGCCTCCTCTACACTCTGACCACTAGGCTACCTGCCGCCCCTACACTCTAACCACTAGGCTACCTGCCTCCTCTACACTCTAACCACTAGACTACCTGCCTCCTCTACACTCTAACCACTAGGCTACCTGCCACCTCTACACTCTAACCACTAGGCTACCTGCCTCCTCTACACTCTAACCACTAGGCTACCTGCCTCCTCTACACTCTAACCACTAGGCTACCTGCCTCCTCTACACTCTGACCACTAGGCTACCTGCCGCCCCTACACTCTAACCACTAGGCTACCTACCTCCTCTACACTCTAACCACTAGGATACCTACCTCCTCTACACTCTAACCACTAGGCTACCTGCCTCCTCTACACTCTAACCACTAGGATACCTACCTCCTCTACACTCTAACCACTAGGCTACCTGCCTCCTCGACACTCTAACCACTAGGCTACCTGCCTCCTCTACACTCTAACCACTAGGCTACCTGCCTCCTCTACACTCTAACCACTAGGCTACCTGCCTCCTCTACACTCTAACCACTAGGCTACCTGCCTCCTCTACACTCTAACCACTAGGCTACCTGCCACCTCTACGCTCTAACCGCTAGGCTACCTGCCTCCTCTACACTCTAACCACTAGGCTACCTGCCTCCTCTACACTCTAACCACTAGGCTACCTGCCTCCACTACACTCTAACCACTAGGCTACCTGCCTCCTCTACACTCTAACCACTAGGCTACCTGCCTCCCCTACACTCTAACCACTAGGCTACCTGCCTCCTCTACACTCTAACCACTAGGGTACCTGCCTCCTCTACACTCTAACCACTAGGCTACCTGCCTCCTCTACTCTCTAACCACTAGGCTACCTGCCTCCCCTACACTCTAACCACTAGGCTACCTGCCTCCTCTACACTCTAACCACTAGGGTACCTACCTCCTCTACACTCTAACCACTAGGGTACCTGCCTCCTCTACACTCTAACCACTAGGCTACCTGCCTCCTCTACACTCTAACCACTAGGCTACCTGCCTCCTCTACACTCTAACCACTAGGCTACCTGCCTCCTCTACACTCTAACCACTAGGCTACCTGCCTCCTCTACACTCTAACCACTAGGCTACCTGCCTCCTCTGCACTCTAACCACTAGTCTACCTGCCTCCTCTACACTCTAACCACTAGGCTACCTGCCTCCTCTACACTCTAACCACTAGGGTACCTGCCTCCTCTACACTCTAACCACTAGGCTACCTGCCTCCTCTACACACTAACCACTAGGCTACCTGCCTCCTCTACACTCTAACCACTAGGCTACCTGCCTCCTCTACACTCTAACCACTAGGCTACCTGCCTCCTCTGCACTCTAACCACTAGTCTACCTGCCTCCTCTACACTCTAACCACTAGGCTACCTGCCTCCACTACACTCTAACCACTAGGCTACCTGCCTCCTCTACACTCTAACCACTAGGCTACCTGCCTCCCCTACACTCTAACCACTAGGCTACCTGCCTCCTCTACACTCTAACCACTAGGCTACCTGCCTCCTCTACTCTCTAACCACTAGGCTACCTGCCTCCCCTACACTCTAACCACTAGGCTACCTGCCTCCTCGACACTCTAACCACTAGGCTACCTGCCTCCTCTACACTCTAACCACTAGGCTACCTGCCTCCTCTACACTCTAACCACTAGGCTACCTGCCTCCTCTACACTCTAACCACTAGGCTACCTGCCTCCTCTACACTCTAACCACTAGGCTACCTGCCACCTCTACGCTCTAACCGCTAGGCTACCTGCCTCCTCTACACTCTAACCACTAGGCTACCTGCCTCCTCTACACTCTAACCACTAGGCTACCTGCCTCCACTACACTCTAACCACTAGGCTACCTGCCTCCTCTACACTCTAACCACTAGGCTACCTGCCTCCCCTACACTCTAACCACTAGGCTACCTGCCTCCTCTACACTCTAACCACTAGGGTACCTGCCTCCTCTACACTCTAACCACTAGGCTACCTGCCTCCTCTACTCTCTAACCACTAGGCTACCTGCCTCCCCTACACTCTAACCACTAGGCTACCTGCCTCCTCTACACTCTAACCACTAGGGTACCTACCTCCTCTACACTCTAACCACTAGGGTACCTGCCTCCTCTACACTCTAACCACTAGGCTACCTGCCTCCTCTACACTCTAACCACTAGGCTACCTGCCTCCTCTACACTCTAACCACTAGGCTACCTGCCTCCTCTACACTCTAACCACTAGGCTACCTGCCTCCTCTACACTCTAACCACTAGGCTACCTGCCTCCTCTACACTCTAACCACTAGGCTACCTGCCTCCTCTACACTCTAACCACTAGGCTACCTGCCTCCTCTACACTCTAACCACTAGGCTACCCGCCTCCTCTACACTCTAACCACTAGGCTACCCGCCTCCTCTACACTCTAACCACTAGGCTACCTGCCTCCTCTACACTCTAACCACTAGGCTACCTGCCTCCTCTGCACTCTAACCACGTGTCTACCTGCCTCCTCTACACTCTAACCACTAGGCTACCTGCCTCCTCTACACTCTAACCACTAGGGTACCTGCCTCCTCTACACTCTAACCACTAGGCTACCTGCCTCCTCTACACTCTAACCACTAGGCTACCTGCCTCCTCTACACTCTAACCACTAGGCTACCTGCCTCCTCTACACTCTAACCACTAGGCTACCTGCCTCCTCTGCACTCTAACCACTAGTCTACCTGCCTCCTCTACACTCTAACCACTAGGCTACCTGCCTCCTCTACACTCTAACCACTAGGGTACCTACCTCCTCTACACTCTAACCACTAGGCTACCTGCCTCCTCTACACTCTAACCACTAGGCTACCTGCCTCCTCTACACTCTAACCACTAGGCTACCTGCCTCCTCTACACTCTAACCACTAGGCTACCTGCCTCCTCTACACTCTAACCACTAGGCTACCTGCCTCCTCTACACTCTAACCACTAGGCTACCTGCCTCCTCTACACTCTAACCACTAGGGTACCTACCTCCTCTACACTCTAACCACTAGGGTACCTGCCTCCTCTGCACTCTAGCCACTAGGGTACCTGCCTCCTCTACACTCTAACCACTAGGCTACCTGCCGCCTCTACACTCTAACCACTAGGCTACCTGCCTCCTCTACACTCTAACCACTAGGGTACCTACCTCCTCTACACTCTAACCACTAGGGTACCTGCCTCCTCTGCACTCTAGCCACTAGGGTACCTGCCTCCTCTGCACTCTAGCCACACCCCCGACACATTTCAATGGGCGAGGGAGAAATAACTTGTAGTACGTTATTGGTCACCGTGGTTCCATCACACTGTATTTTATTTAGAGTAGGATCGCAGCCTACAGGAGAAATAACATGTAATATTGGTAGTAACCATCTGTATGTCACTGTGATACAGTCTACTGTTCAATGGGGAGAGTTTCCCCTGCAAGGCAGCAACACAACGACACAGGGCACAGTGTCCTTCACTCCCGCTTGCCTAGCTGTCCTGCAGCAAGGAGACTATCTAGCTAGATAGTGTAGCTAGATAGTGAAAGGGGGATACCTAGTCAGTTGTACAACCGAATGCATTCAACTGAAATGTGTCTTCCGCGTTTAACCCAACCCCACGGAATCAGAGAGGTTCAGAGGGCTGCCATCATCGACCTCAACGTCATCGGCACCCGGGGACCAGTGACTTAGCTGCCTTGTTCAGGTTTTTACCTTGTCAGCTCGGGGATTTGATCCATCAACCTTTCAGTTACTGGCCCAACACTCTAACCACTAGGCTATCTGCCACCCCAGTGTAGTTAGATAGTGTAGCAAGATGAAAAAGGGGGAGAGGGGAAGAAAGTCAGTAAAAATTAAAGGGCCAAAGGCATTTTGTAATCGAAAACCTTTTAAGGAACATTTGGTTCCATTGTAATGTAATAGGTAAACAACTACCTTTGTAGGTCAGTCAGAATGGACGTTGGCCTCACACCCTCACCCCCTACTCACACCCTCACCCCCTTTTCCCTCCCTCACCCCCTACTCACACCCTCACCCCCTACTCACACCCTCACCCCCTACTCACACCCTCACCCCCTATTCCCTCCCCCACCCCCTACTCACACCCTCACCCCCTACTCACACCCTTACCCCCTATTCCCTCCCTCACCCCATACTCACTCCCTTACCCCCTACTCCCTCCCTCACCCCATACTCACTCCCTCACCCCCTACTCCCTCCCTCACCACTTACTCACTCCCTCACCCCTTACTCACTCCCTCACCCCCTACTCCCTCCCTCACCCCTTACTCCCTCCCTCACCACCTACTCACTCCCTCACCCCCTACTCACACCCTCACCCCCTACTCACACCCTCACCCCTTACTCACACCCTCACCCCCTACTCACACCCTCACCCCTTATTCACACCCTCACCCCCTACTCACTCCCTCACCCCCTACTCCCTGCCTCACCACTCACTCACTCCCTCACCCCCTACTCACTCCCTCACCCCCTACTCACTCCCTCACCCCCTACTCACTCCCTCACCCCCTACTCACTCCCTCACCCCTTACTCACTCCCTCACCCCTTACTCCCTCCCTCACCCCCTACTCACTCCCTCACCCCATACTCACTCCCTCACCCCCTACTCCCTCCCTCACCCCCTACTCCCTCCCTCACCCCTCACTCACTCCCTCACCCCCTACTCACTCCCTCACACCCTAAGCCCCAAAAACTCCCTCACCCCATACTCCCTCCCTCACCCCCTACTCCCTCCCTCACCCCCTACTCCCTCCCTCACCACTTATTCATCCCCTCACCCCTTACTCACTCCCTCACCCCCTACTCCCTCACACCCTCACCCCCACTCACTCCCTCACCCCATACTCCCTCCCTCACCCCCTACTCACTCCCTCACACCCTAAGCCCCAAAAACTCCCTCACCCCATACTCCCTCCCTCACCCCCTACTCCCTCCCTCACCCCCTACTCCCTCCCTCACCACTTATTCATCCCCTCACCCCTTACTCACTCCCTCACCCCCTACTCCCTCACACCCTCACCCCCTACTCCCTCCCTCACCCCCTACTCCCTCCCTCACCACTTATTCATCCCCTCACCCCTTACTCACTCCCTCACCCCCTACTCCCTCACACCCTCATCCCCTACTCACTCCCTCACCACATACTCCCTCCCTCCCTCACCCCATATTCCCTCCCTCCCTCACCCCTAACTCACTCACTCCCTCACCCCTTACTCACTCCCTCACCCCCTACTCAGTCCCTCATCTCCTGCTCCCTATCTCTCTCTCTTCTCTCTTTGTCTGTCTGTCTGTCTGTCTGTCTGTCTGTCTGTCTCTCTCTCTCTCCCTCTCTCGCTATGAGGAGATGATTGGCGTGAGCTCAGTGGGATTAGCGACACAGCATGTTGTACAGGTGTGTGTGTTAATTAAAGTCTGTGCTGACGAATCCTTTATTCCCATGCCAGCAGGAGCATTGCCTTCGGTCTCAACCGCAATGCCCTCTGGGACTGTGGTGCTTAGTTAGTTAGTTAGTGGCTTAGTTGGTTAGTTAGTTAGTTAGTGTGGACTGTATAGACTGATGATTGATTCTATTCACCATAGTATCCTTTCCTTTCCTTGAGTGGAGTGGAGTGGAGTGGAGGGGAGGGGAGGGGAGGGGAGGGGTCTGTCTGTCTGTCTGTCTGTCTGTCTCCCCCTCTTTCCCTCTCTCTCTCTCCCTCTCTCTCTTTCTATTAGAGAACACTGGAGAGTCCTAGCATTAGAACAGTGGAGAGTCCTAGCATTAGAGAACAGTGGAGAGTCCTAGCATTAGAGAACAGTGGAGAGTCCTAGCATTAGATAACAGTGGAGAGTCCTAGCATTAGAGAACAGCGGAGAGTCCTAGCATTAGAGAACAGTGGAGAGTCCTAGCATTAGAGAACAGTGGAGAGTCCTAGCATTAGAGAACAGTGGAGAGTCCTAGCATTAGAGAACAGTGGAGAGTCCTAGCATTAGAGAACAGTGGAGAGTCCTAGCATTAGAGAACAGTGGAGAGTCCTAGCATTAGAGAACAGTGGAGAGTCCTAGCATTAGAGAACAGTGGAGAGTCCTAGCATTAGAGAACAGTGGAGAGTCCTAGCATTAGAGAACAGTGGAGAGTCCTAGCATTAGAGAACAGTGGAGAGTCCTAGCATTAGAGAACAGCGGAGAGTCCTAGCATTAGAGAACAGCGGAGAGTCCTAGCTTTAGAGAACAGTGGAGAGTCCTAGCATTAGAGAACAGTGGAGAGTCCTAGCATTAGAGAACAGTGGAGAGTCCTGGCATTAGAGAACAGAGGAGAGTCCTAGCATTAGAGAACAGAGGAGAGTCCTAGCATTAGAGAACAGTGAAGAGTCCTAGCTTTAGAGAACAGTGGAGAGTCCTAGCTTTAGAGAACAGTGGAGAGTCCTAGCATTAGAGAACAGTGGAGAGTCCTAGCATTAGAGAACAGTGGAGAGTCCTAGCATTAGAGAACAGTGGAGAGGGGAAAAGAAGGACAGAGGAAGTGAAAGAGTTAAGAGAGATAATTCAGGAGGAAGAGGGGAATTTAAAGGATCATAATAAAGGGTTAACTGGAACGATAGAGGAGAAGAAGAAAGTGGCAAAACAACCGCAGAGACAGAGAGAGAGAGAGAGAGAGAGAGAGAGAGAGAGAGAGAGAGAGAGAGAGAGAGAGAGAGAGAGACGAATCTTGTCAAGTTACAGGGGAAATCTCTGGATGAGTTTGATGGATGAAGAGAATATTACCCTTTTATTGGAGAAAGGACATTCTGCATGTCACCAGTATGACTGAACTATGAGGACTTCTAGTGAGTTTCATCTCTTATTTTTCCATTCCTCTTACAGACACTCACAGACACAGACAGACAGTCATAGACATACAGAAATACAGTCACAGACACACAGTCACATACGAACTATCATTGTCACAGACACACAGACACACAGACCCACAGACACACAGTCGCAAACATACAGACACAGAGACACATAAACACAGAGACACAGACACACAGTCACAGACACACAGACACAGTCACAGACACACAGACACAGAGACACAGACACACAGTCACAAACATACAGACACACAGACACAGTCACAGACACACAAACATAGAGACACAGACACAGTCACGGAGACACACAAACACAGAGACACAGACACACAGTCACAGAGACACACAGTCACAGAGACACAGACACAGAGACACAGACACACAGACACACAGTCACAGACACAGTCACAGAGACACACAAACACAGACACAGTCACAGAGACACACAAACACAGAGACACAGACACAGTCACAGAGACACACAAACACGGAGACACAGACACAGTCACAGAGACACACAAACACAGAGATTTAGACACAGTCACAGACACACAGTCACAGACACACAGACACAGAGACACAGACACACAGACACACAGTCACAGACACAGTCACAGAGACACACAAACACAGACACAGTCACAGAGACACACAAACACAGAGACACAGACACACAGACACACAGTCACACAGGAGACTGTATATTCAGGAGACTGTATATATAGCCCAGAATGTTCACTCTATACCATGTCTGTTTTCACTGAAGGGCATTATATTATCTCTACAGTCTTATCTTCTATGGTGTATTGTGGTATGTGTGACAGGCAGGCATGTTTGGTGTGAAAGAGAGAGAAGTTATGCAGAGAATGTTGTGAAAGAAAAAGGCATGTAATTGTTGGATTGTGGTGAGAAGTAGTTTCTTGACCTCTCTCTCTCTCTCCTCTTTCTCTCATCTCTCGCTCTCTCTCCTCTCTCAACTCTCTCTATTCTCTCTCGTCTCTCTCGCTCCTCTCTCTCCTCTCTCTCTCCTCTCTCTCTTCTCTCTCCTCTCTCTCGCCTCTCTCTCCTCTTTCTCTCATCTCTCGCTCTCTCTCCTCTCCTCTCTCTCCTCTCTCCTCTCTCTCGCTCCTCTCTCCTCTCTCTCTTCTCTCTCTTCTCTCTCCTCTCTCTCTCCTCTCTCTCCCCTTTCTCTTCTCTCTCCTCTCTCTCCTCTCTCTCTCCTCTCTCTCTCCTCTCTCTCCCCTTTCTCTTCTCTCTCCTCTCTCTCTCCTCTCTCTCCCCTTTCTCTTCTCTCTCCTCTCTCTCTCCTCTCTCTCCCCTTTCTCTTCTCTCTCCTCTCTCTCTCCTCTCTCTCCCCTTTCTCTTCTCTCTCCTCTCCCTCTCCTCTCTCCCCCCTTTCTCTTCTCTCTCCTCTCTCTCTCCTCTCTCTCCCCTTTCCCTTCTCTCTCCTCTCTCTCTCTCTCTGGGATGTTCGGTTAAAGACGAGAGTTCTCACACACTGTGTTGTCCTGTCTGTCTGTCTGTCACTCTGTCCGTCTGTCCGCCCGTTCGCCTGTCTGTCTGTTTCTCTATGACTTCAGTCCTTTGTACAGCTTGATGTGAATGAGTGTGAATGAGTGTGAATGGAATACTATGAGATAACCAATATAGTGAATACTATAGTAATGACTAGAACCAATGATATCTGATAGAGGATACCACAGTGATGAATAGAACCAATGATATATGATAGAGGATACCACAGTAATGAATAGAACCAATGATATATGATAGAGGATACCACAGTAATGAATAGAACCAATGATATATGGTAGAGGATACCACAGTAATGACTAGAACCAATGATATATGGGAGAGGATACCACAGTAATGAATAGAACCAATAATATATGATAGAGGATACCACAGTAATGACTAGAACCAATGATATATGATAGAGGATACCACAGTAATGACTAGAACCAATGATATATGATAGAGGATACCACAGTAATGACTAGAACCAATGATATATGATAGAGGATACCACAGTAATGACTAGAACCAATATATATATGATAGAGGATACCACAGTAATGACTAGAACCAATGATATATGATAGAGGATACCACAGTAATGACTAGAACCAATGATATATGATAGAGGATACGACAGTAATGACTAGAACCAATGATATATGATAGAGGATACCACAGTAATGAATGTAGAACTGTCAGTTTGAGTTGTGTAGTCAGTTCTGTTGACAGGATATCAGGAGATCTATGAGGAATGACTGACGCTCTGGAATCTATGACTGACGTTCTGGAATCTATGACTGACGTTCTGGAATCATTGTGTGTGACTGGTGATGATGGGAAAGTCACGTTGGTTGTGTGTGTTTATACTGTGTGAATGTGCAGTGGCGGATTTAGGTATAGGCGACATGGGCACCCGCACAATTTTTTGGGGGAATGGTGACAACTGAGGCAGGTAGTCTAGCGGTTAAACCATTGGACTAGTAACCAAAAGGTTGCTAGATCGAATCCCTGAGCTGACAAGGGAAAAATCTGTCGTTTTGACAGTGTTCGGGGATGGGTAATGTAGTCTTGAGTCTTATTTGACAGTGTTGGGGGATGGGTAATGTAGTCTTGACTCTTGGTTGACAGTGTTGGGGGATGGGTAATTTAGTCTTGGCTCTTGGTTGACCGTGTTGGGGGATGGGTAATGTAGTCTTGACACTTGGTTGATGGTGTTGGGGGATGGGTAATGTAGTATTGACTCTTGGTTGACAGTGTTGAGGGATGGGTAATGTAGTCTTGAGTCTTGGTTGACCGTGTGGGGGATGGGTAATGTATTCTTAACTCTTGGTTGACAGTGTTGGGGGATGGGTAATGTAGTCTTGACTCTTGGTTGACAGTGTTGGGGGATGGGTAATGTAGTCTTGACTCTTGGTTGACAGTGTTGGGGGATGGGTAATGTATTCTTAACTCTTGGTTGACAGTGTTGGGGGATGGGTAATGTAGTCTTGACTCTTGGTTGACAGTGTTGGGGGATGGGTAATGTAGTCTTGACTCTTAGTTGACGGTGTTGGGGGATGGGTAATGTAGTCTTGACTCTTGGTTGATGGTGTTGGGGGATGGGTAATGTAGTCTTGACTCTTAGTTGACGGTGTTTGGGGATGGGTAATGTAGTCTTGACACTTGGTTGATGGTGTTGGGGGATGGGTAATGTAGTCTTGACTCTTGGTTGACAGTGTTGGGGGATGGGTAATGTATTCTTAACTCTTGGTTGACAGTGTTGGGGGATGGGTAATGTAGTCTTGACTCTTGGTTGACAGTGTTGGGGGATGGGTAATGTAGTCTTGACTCTTGGTTGACGGTGTTGGGGGATGGGTAATGTAGTCTTGAGTCTTGGTTGACAGTGTTGGGGGATGGGTAATGTAGTCTTGACTCTTGGTTGACGGTGTTGGGGGATGGGTAATGTAGTCTTGACACTTGGTTGATGGTGTTGGGGGATGGGTAATGTAGTCTTGACTCTTGGTTGACGGTGTTGGGGGATGGGTAATGTAGTCTTGAGTCTTGGTTGACAGTGTTGGGGGATGGGTAATGTAGTCTTGACTCTTGGTTGACGGTGTTGGGGGATGGGTAATGTAGTCTTGACACTTGGTTGATGGTGTTGGGGGATGGGTAATGTAGTCTTGACTCTTGGTTGACGGTGTTGGGGGATGGGTAATGTAGTCTTGACTCTTGGTTGACAGTGTTGGGGGATGGGTAATGTAGTCTTGACTCTTGGTTGACAGTGTTGGGGGATGGGTAATGTAGTCTTAACTCTTGGTTGACAGTGTTGGGGGATGGGTAATGTAGTCTTGACTCTTGGTTGACAGTGTTGGGGGATGGGTAATGTAGTCTTGACTCTTAGTTGACGGTGTTGGGGGATGGGTAATGTAGTCTTGACTCTTAGTTGACGGTGTTGGGGGATGGGTAATGTAGTCTTGAGTCTTGGTTGACAGTGTTGGGGGATGGGTAATGTAGTCTTGACTCTTGGTTGACGGTGTTGGGGGATGGGTAATGTAGTCTTGACACGTGGTTGATGGTGTTGGGGGATGGGTAATGTATTGATGCTCCAGTGCCAAATCAACACAAGTCTTATTTATTTATGTATTTTTATGTTTATATAACTTTAAATATTGTGATTATTTATTTGTGTTGTTCCAAATGTCTGAATAGAATATTACAGTTAGTTCAGAACGGTGCTTTTGGGAGGGGGGTGCCTGAAGGGGGGGTTTCGCCCAGTGAGACATACCAGCTAGAACCACCACTGTGAATGTGAATACTGGCAGCATATTGATTAATTAACTCTTGTCAGCACAAGGCCCTGTGTGATGTTTTAATTAGGGCTTGTAAAGAACCACTCATTAACACACACACACACACACACACACACTCACACACAGAAGCTCAAGAAGCCTTCCAGTGTAGCTGTGTGGGCATTATGCATGTCAGTGGAAAAAGACAAATGCCAACTTGAAACCAGCCACAGTGCTGGGGAGATGGGGTGTGGCTCTGTGTGTGTGTGTGTGTGTGTGTGTGTGTGTGTGTGTGTGTGTGTGTGTGTGTGTGTGTGTGTGTGTGTGTGTGTGTGTGTGTGTGTGTGTGTGTGTGTGTGTGTGTGTGTGTGTGTGTGTGTGTGTGTGTGTGTGTGTGTGTGAAGTCAAGTCATCAGCAGCGGTAACAGTGGTGTGAAGGGTTAACACCTGATTGGAACTCAACGGTGTTAAAAAGCCATCGGTTTAGTCAGAACTCAGAAAGGCTTCATCATCATCATCATCATCACTGTAATATAGTCCTCCTATGTGACTCCGTAGGTAGAGCACGGTGCTTGCAACGTTAATGATCACGGGTTGGATTCCCGCTGGGGCCACACGTATGAAAAATGTATCCACGCGTGACTGTATGTTGCTTTGACTTAAAGTGTCTGCTACATAACTTTAATATATTATAAATGTCTATTATGACGGTTACAGCAGGATTACGACAGATGTCACGATCGTCGTTAGGAGAAAGAGAGGAGGACCAAGGCGCAGCGTGATATAAATACATTCTTCTCTTTATTAGAAGAAGACAAACGAAACGAACACTATACAAACTAATCAAAACAACAAACGTGAAGCTATACAAACAATAAGTGCAGACACTGGCAACTTACACATAGACAATCACCCACGACCTACCTAATGACTATGGCTGCCTTAAATATGGCTCCCAATCAGAGACAACGATAGACAGCTGTCTCTGATTGAGAACCATTCCAGGCAACCATAGACTTACCTAAACACCTACACTGAACACAACCCCAAGAACTCTACCAAACCCCCTATACAATACAACCACCCAAGACGAGACAAACACACACAAACATCCCCCATGTCACACCCTGACCTAACTAAAATAATACAGAAAAACAAAGATAACTAAGGCCAGGGTGTGACGACAGAGCTTTATTACTTTTTAATATTTCATTCTCTAAAAGACTTTATGCTACAGAAAAGTACTCCATCACAGATTCCTTTCTTCTTATATGACGGACTGTACGTTAACCCACTCACTGTGTCTCCGTCTGTCTTTGGGATCGTTGCAGTGGCATTCTGGAGGAGACAGTGTTCGCTTGGGGAATGTCTCCCTCTATGGAATTAAGGAATGCCGAATAGATTCACACATCAAACAATCCTGGTGTGTGTGTGTGTGTGTGCGTGCGTGCGTGCGTGCGTGCGTGTGTGTGTGTAGACGAAGTAGGAGGGTGGGGGGTGCGGCAGCCGCTCCTCTGAACTACAGCATGTATATTCCTACCCTCCCACATGAACAAATACCATAGTTTAGGGTTAGGGTTAGTATACTATTGAATAAATACTTGATGCATACTATGGGATAAATACTATAGAATTCACAGTAGTGTTTTTGCAGACTTTACTGTAGTTTTCACTGTAGTGTTTTTAGGGAATATTTGGTGAAGTTTAAAATTCAGTTTCGGTAGGAGAGATTTAAACCTCAGATGACACGTCTAATCCACAGCAGGAACTTCCATATATGGGCATTGTCTCCTTATTGGAACGTGTCAAAGAACTCCATATATATATATATATATATATATATATATATATATATATAGAGAGAGAGAGAGAGAGAGAGAGAGAGAGAGAGAGAGAGAGAGAGAGAGAGAGAGAGAGAGAGAGAGAGAGAGAGAGAGAGAGAGAGAGAGAGAGAGAGAGAGAGAGAGAGAGAGAGAGAGAGAGACCACCTCACTCACCTGAATCCCCTTGTTTAATCAGCCTCCCCAACAACCATCCAGACCAAAACGCTCAAACTCTACCATCTACTATCCCTTCCGATATGTTCGTCAGATGTCGATTAAGCCGAACTCGAGAACTGTAGTACCCCAAAGAATGTAAGAGGGGTTCTGCACCACCTTGTGGTCTGGCTGTGCTGCTATGACGGAGAATAAAACAGCGTTTACGTTTTTAAGGACTAGGAAATTAAAATGGCGGTTAGACGTTAAACGTTAAACTCTTTGAGCCCATTTGCTGTTTTTGTCGCACTCCCTTCCAATGTGTCCTGTGTTTCCTGTTAGCGCCATAGAGGGGAACAGAATCCATGACCATGCTCCAGAGAGTGTTAGCGTTCAGGAAGGGTCTTATATCACAAACACCAGAGGAAGAAAATCAATTCAACATGGCACGTTGGCTTTAAAAACCGCCAGAAACGTGTTTAATATGTTGACCGCCAGAGACATCTGGTCTCTTCCACCATTCCTTGCTGGTAAAGTACCAGGATGTGGCAAAGTACCAGGATGTGGTAAAGTACCAGGATGTGGTAAAGTACCAGGATGTGGTAAAGTACCAGGATGTGGCAAAGTACCAGGATGTGGTAAAGTACCAGGATGTGGCAAAGTACCAGGATGTGGCAAAGTACCAGGATGTGGTAAAGTACCAGGATGTGGTAAAGTGCCAGGATGTGGTAAAGTACCAGGATGTGGTAAAGTACCAGGATGTGGTAAAGTACCAGGATGTGGTAAAGTGCCAGGATGTGGTAAAGTACCAGGATGTGGTTAAGTACCAGGATGTGGTAAAGTACCAGGATGTGGCAAAGTACCAGGATGTGGTAAAGTACCAGGATGTGATAAAGTACCAGGATGTGATTAAGTACCAGGATGTGGTAAAGTACCAGGATGTGGTAAAGTACCAGGATGTGGTAAAGTACCAGGATGTGGTAAAGTGCCAGGATGTGGCAAAGTACCAGGATGTGGCAAAATACCAGGATGTGGTAAAGTACCAGGATGTGGCAAAGTACCAGGATGTGGTAAAGTACCAGGATGTGGCAAAGTACCAGGATGTGGCAAAGTACCAGGATGTGGTAAAGTACCAGGATGTGGTAAAGTACCAGGATGTGGCAAAGTACCAGGATGTGGCAAAGTACCAGGATGTGGCAAAGTACCAGGATGTGGTAAAGTACCAGGATGTGGTAAAGTACCAGGATGTGGCAAAGTACCAGGATGTGGTAAAGTACCAGGATGTTGTCTCTGGTTTTGAATCTGAATTTAGAGAAATTAATTTGGAAACTGAATCGGAATGCATCTGAGAAGTTAAATATATGAAACTTTGAACATTTCGAAATGATAGTTTGTAAACTTGACACACAGAAAATCTATGCAATATCTACCATCTCTCTATCTCTCTCTTTCTCTCCCTCTCTTTTTCTCTCCTTCTTTCCATCAATAAAAGGTATTATTGGTTAAAGCAAAGCAACCTGGCGTCCAGGTGGACGTGGCTGCTCCAATACAGTTTCACCATTGTGTGTGTCTGTATTCCTAACGGGACTCTTCTCTCCCCGTCTTACAGAGATCGAGGCCAAGGAGGCTTGTGATTGGCTGAGGGCTGCAGGGTTCCCACAGTATGCCCAGCTCTACGAAGGTATACACACACTGCGTTTCCACACTGCATTTTCACACTGCGTTTCCACACTGCATTTTACCACTGCATTTCCACACTGCATTTCAACACTGTATTTACACACTGCATTTCAACACTGTATTTTCACACTGCATTTCTTCACTGCATTTCAACACTGTATTTTCACACTGCATTTCAACACTGCATTTTCACACTGCATTTTCAACAGCTGTTGTGTCTCATATTGAGAGCTCAGTCATTTCTTCTCCTCTCTCCCTTCCCCCTCTACCTCTCTTCTTCCTTCACCATCATCTCCTCTTTTCCCTAAATTCCTCTCCCTCCCTCAATCCCTCCTCTCCTCATTTCTTCTCATCTCTCATCTCTTCTACCCTCCTCTCCTCCCTCCATCCCAGGGTCTATTTCTATTCTGTAATTTAGAGGGAGGGGTCATGGGAATGGCCTCTGCTATCTCTGTCTGCCTGGAACACCCTCCCTCGCTCTCTCCCACCAACCCTCGTTCTCTCCCTCCCTCCCACCCACCCTCGCTCTCTCCCACCCTC
>NC_074674.1:44369806-44419806 GCF_029448725.1 Salvelinus fontinalis | reverse complement strand
CTGTATCTCTCTGTGACCTAACTGTATCTCTCTGTGACATTAGAACTGTATCTCTCTGTGACCTAACTGTATCTCTCTGTGACCTAACTGTATCTCTCTGTGACATTAGAACTGTATCTCTCTGTGACCTAACTGTATCTCTCTGTGACATTAGAACTGTATCTCTCTGTGACCTAACTGTATCTCTCTGTGACCTAACTGTATCTCTCTGTGACATTAGAACTGTATCTCTCTGTGACCTAACTGTATCTCTCTGTGACCTAACTGTATCTCTCTGTGACATTAGAACTGTATCTCTCTGTGACCTAACTGTATCTCTCTGTGACATTAGAACTGTATCTCTCTGTGACCTAACTGTATCTCTCTGTGACCTAACTGTATCTCTCTGTGACATTGGAACTGTATCTCTCTGTGACCTAACTGTATCTCTCTGTGAAATTAGAACTGTATCTCTCTGTGACCTAACTGTATCTCTCTGTGACCTAACTGTATCTCTCTGTGACCTAACTGTATCTCTCTGTGACCTAACTGTATCTCTCTGTGACCTAACTGTATCTCTCTGTGACCTAACTGTATCTCTCTGTGACATTAGAACTGTATCTCTCTGTGACCTAACTGTATCTCTCTGTGACCTAACTGTATCTCTCTGTGACATAACTGTATCTCTCTGTGACATTAGAACTGTATCTCTCTGTGACCTAACTGTATCTCTCTGTGACCTAACTGTATCTCTCTGTGACATTAGAACTGTATCTCTCTGTGACCTAACTGTATCTCTCTGTGACCTAACTGTATCTCTCTGTGACATTAGAACTGTATCTCTCTGTGACCTAACTGTATCTCTCTGTGACCTAACTATATCTCTCTGTGACCTAACTGTATCTCTCTGTGACCTAACTGTATCTCTCTGTGACATTAGAACTGTATCTCTCTGTGACCTAACTGTATCTGTCTCGGTTGTTTCAGACGTCTTAACACCCTGAACAAGTGTTGCTCCATGAAACTAGACGTCAGCCACCCCAGGAAGAGAGTAAGTCATCTCTCCATCTTTCCGTCTTTTATTATCTCCAAACCGACATGAATGTCTGGGTAAAAGAGGGGATCTGAATGAATGTCTGGGTAAAAGAGGTGATCTGAATGAATGTCTGGGTAAAAGAGGGGATCTGAATGAATGTCTGGGTAAAAGAGGGGATCTGAATGAATGTCTGGGTAAAAGAGGGGATCTGAATGAATGTCTGGGTAAAAGAGGGGATCTGAATGAATGTCTGGGTAAAAGAGGGGATCTGAATGAATGTCTGGGTAAAAGAGGGGATCTGAATGAATGTCTGGGTAAAAGAGGGGATCTGAATGAATGTCTGGGTAAAAGAGGGGATCTGAATGAATGTCTGGGTAAAAGAGGGGATCTGAATGAATGTCTGGGTAAAAGAGGGGATCTGAATGAATGTCTGGGTAAAAGAGGGGATCTGAATGAATGTCTGGGTAAAAGAGGGGATCTGAATGAATGTCTGGGTAAAAGAGGGGATCTGAATGAATGTCTGGGTAAAAGAGGGGATCTGAATGAATGTCTGGGTAAAAGAGGGGATCTGAATGAATGTCTGGGTAAAAGAGGGGATCTGAATGAATGTCTGGGTAAAAGAGGGGATCTGAATGAATGTCTGGGTAAAAGAGGGGATCTGAATGAATGTCTGGGTAAAAGAGGGGATCTGAATGAATGTCTGGGTAAAAGAGGGGATCTGAATGAATGTCTGGGTAAAAGAGGGGATCTGAATGAATGTCTGGGTAAAAGAGGGGATCTGAATGAATGTCTGGGTAAAAGAGGGGATCTGAATGAATGTCTGGGTAAAAGAGGGGATCTGAATGAATAACAGTTTTGTATGTTTTTTTTTGTGTGACTGAACCATTGATACGTATGAATCAGAGAATAATGCTGCAGACTCACATTCAGAGGATGCGGGCCTGTACTGTGCATGGTCAGAAAAAAACTAAATATATTCTGCCACCTTGTGGTAAATGATGGATATAGCACCATTCAATGAGCAAAACCAATGTTTTTGATCGCACAGAACTGACTTTGACAATAACATGTTTAAACTCCAGCTATGAAGTGTTTTATGTGACTGGTCTGTTAGGAGAGTAGTTTTATATTGATGGAATGTGTCGGTGGCGGCAGGTAGCCTAGTGGTTAGAGTGTAGAGGAGGCAGGTAGCCTAGTGGTTAGAGTGTAGAGGAGGCAGGTAGCCTAGTGGTTAGAGTGTAGAGGAGGCAGGTAGCCTAGTGGTTAGAGTGTAGAGGAGGCAGGTAGCCTAGTGGTTAGAGTGTAGAGGAGGCAGGTAGCCTAGTGGTTAGAGTGTAGAGGAGGCAGGTAGCCTAGTGGTTAGAGTGTAGAGGAGGCGGGTAGCCTAGTGGTTAGAGTGTAGAGGAGGCGGGTAGCCTAGTGGTTAGAGCGTAGAGGAGGCGGGTAGCCTAGTGGTTAGAGTGTAGAGGAGGCAGGTAGCCTAGTGGTTAGAGTGTAGAGGAGGCAGGTAGCCTAGTGGTTAGAGCGTAGAGGAGGCAGGTAGCCTAGTGGTTAGAGTGTAGAGGAGGCAGGTAGCCTAGTGGTTAGAGTGTAGAGGAGGCAGGTAGCCTAGTGGTTAGAGCGTAAAGGAGGCGGGTAGCCTAGTGGTTAGAGTGTAGAGGAGGCAGGTAGCCTAGTGGTTAGAGTGTAGAGGAGGCAGGTAGCCTAGTGGTTAGAGTGTAGAGGAGGCAGGTAGCCTAGTGGTTAGAGTGTAGAGGAGGCAGGTAGCCTAGTGGTTAGAGCGTAGAGGAGGCAGCTAGCCTAGTGGTTAGAGTGTAGAGGAGGCAGGTAGCCTAGTGGTTAGAGTGTAGAGGGAGGCAGGTAGCCTAGTGGTTAGAGTGTAGAGGGGAGTCAGGTAGCCTAGTGGTTAGAGTGTAGAGGGGAGTCAGGTAGCCTAGTGGTTAGAGTGTAGAGGGGAGGCAGGTAGCCTAGTGGTTAGAGTGTAGAGGGGAGGCAGGTAGCCTAGTGGTTAGAGTGTAGAGGGGAGGCAGGTAGCCTAGTGGTTAGAGTGTAGAGGGGAGGCAGGTAGCCTAGTGGTTAGAGTGTAGAGGGGAGGCAGGTAGCCTAGTGGTTAGAGTGTAGAGGGGAGGCAGGTAGCCTAGTGGTTAGAGTGTAGAGGGGAGGCAGGTAGCCTAGTGGTTAGAGTGTAGAGGGGAGGCAGGTAGCCTAGTGGTTAGAGTGTAGAGGAGGCAGGTAGCCTAGTGGTTAGAGCGTAAAGGAGGCGGGTAGCCTAGTGGTTAGAGTGTAGAGGAGGCAGGTAGCCTAGTGGTTAGAGTGTAGAGGAGGCAGGTAGCCTAGTGGTTAGAGTGTAGAGGAGGCAGGTAGCCTAGTGGTTAGAGTGTAGAGGAGGCAGGTAGCCTAGTGGTTAGAGCGTAGAGGAGGCAGCTAGCCTAGTGGTTAGAGTGTAGAGGAGGCAGGTAGCCTAGTGGTTAGAGTGTAGAGGAGGCAGGTAGCCTAGTGGTTAGAGTGTAGAGGAGGCAGGTAGCCTAGTGGTTAGAGCGTAGAGGAGGCAGCTAGCCTAGTGGTTAGAGTGTAGAGGAGGCAGGTAGCCTAGTGGTTAGAGTGTAGAGGAGGCAGGTAGTCTAGTGGTTAGAGTGTAGAGGAGGCAGGTAGCCTAGTGGTTAGAGCGTAGAGGAGGCAGGTAGCCTAGTGGTTAGAGTGTAGAGGAGGCAGGTAGCCTAGTGGTTAGAGCGTAGAGGAGGCAGCTAGCCTAGTGGTTAGAGTGTAGAGGAGGCAGGTAGCCTAGTGGTTAGAGTGTAGAGGAGGCAGGTAGCCTAGTGGTTAGAGTGTAGGGGCGGTAGGTAGCCTAGTGGTTAGAGTGTAGAGGAGGTAGGTAGCCTAGTGGTTAGAGTGTAGAGGAGGCAGGTAGCCTAGTGGTTAGAGTGTAGAGGAGGCAGGTAGCCTAGTCGTTAGAGTGTAGGGGCGGCAGGTAGCCTAGTGGTTAGAGTGTAGAGGAGGCAGGTAGCCTAGTGGTTAGAGTGTAGAGGAGGCAGGTAGCCTAGTGGTTAGAGTGTAGAGGAGGCAGGTAGCCTAGTGGTTAGAGCGTAGAGGAGGCAGGTAGCCTAGTGGTTAGAGAGTAGAGGAGGCAGGTAGCCTAGTGGTTAGAGTGTAGAGGAGGCAGGTAGTCTAGTGGTTAGAGTGTAGAGGAGACAGGTAGCCTAGTGGTTAGAGTGTAGAGGAGGCAGGTAGCCTAGTGGTTAGAGTGTAGAGGAGGCAGGTAGCCTAGTGGTTAGAGTGTAGAGGAGGCAGGTAGCCTAGTGGTTAGAGTGTAGAGGAGGCAGGTAGCCTAGTGGTTAGAGTTTAGAGGAGGCAGGTAGCCTAGTGGTTACAGTGTAGGGGCGGTAGGTAGCCTAGTGGTTAGAGTGTAGAGGAGGCAGGTAGCCTAGTGGTTAGAGTGTAGAGGAGGCAGGTAGCCTAGTGGTTAGAGTGTAGAGGAGGCAGGTAGCCTAGTGGTTAGAGTGTAGGGGCGGCAGGTAGCCTAGTGGTTAGAGTGTAGAGGAGGCAGGTAGCCTAGTGGTTAGAGTGTAGAGGAGGCAGGTAGCCTAGTGGTTAGAGTGTAGAGGAGGCAGGTAGCCTAGTGGTTAGAGTGTAGAGGAGGCGGGTAGCCTAGTGATCAGAGTGTAGAGGAGGCAGGTAGCCTAGTGGTTAGAGTGTAGAGGAGTTAGGTAGCCTAGTGGTCAGAGTGTAAAGGAGGCAGGTAGCCTAGTGGTTAGAGTGTAGAGGAGGCAGGTAGCCTAGTGGTTAGAGTGTAGAGGAGGCAGGTAGCCTAGTGGTTAGAGTGTAGAGGAGGCAGGTAGCCTAGTGGTTAGAGTGTAGAGGAGGTAGGTGGCCTAGTGGTTAGAGCGTAGAGGAGGAAGGTAGCCTAGTGGTTAGAGCGTAGAGGAGGCAGGTAGCCTAGTGGTTAGAGCGTAGAGGAGGCAGGTAGCCTAGTGGTTAGAGTGTAGAGGAGGCAGGTAGCCTAGTGGTTAGAGTGTAGAGGAGGCAGGTAGCCTAGTGGTTAGAGTGTAGAGGAGGCAGGTAGCCTAGTGGTTAGAGTGTAGAGGAGGCAGGTAGCCTAGTGGTTAGAATGTAGGGGCGGTAGGTAGCCTAGTGGTTAGAGTGTAGAGGAGGTAGGTAGCCTAGTGGTTAGAGTGTAGAGGAGGCAGGTAGCCTAGTGGTTAGAGTGTAGAGGAGGCAGGTAGCCTAGTCGTTAGAGTGTAGGGGCGGCAGGTAGCCTAGTGGTTAGAGTGTAGAGGAGGCAGGTAGCCTAGTGGTTAGAGTGTAGAGGAGGCAGGTAGCCTAGTGGTTAGATTGTAGAGGAGGCAGGTAGACTAGTGGTTAGAGTGTAGAGGAGGCAGGTAGCCTAGTGGTTAGAGTTTAGAGGAGGCAGGTAGCCTAGTGGTTAGAGTGTAGAGGAGGCAGGTAGCCTAGTGGTTAGAGTGTAGAGGAGGCAGGTAGCCTAGTGGTTAGAGTGTAGAGGAGGCAGGTAGCCTAGTGGTTAGAGTGTAGAGGAGGCAGGTAGCCTAGTGGTTAGAGCGTAGAGGAGGCAGGTAGCCTAGTGGTTAGAGTGTAGAGGAGGCAGGTAGCCTAGTGGTTAGAGCGTAGAGGAGGCAGGTAGCCTAGTGGTTAGAGTGTAGAGGAGGCAGGTAGCCTAGTGGTTAGAGCGTAGAGGAGGCAGGTAGTCTAGTGGTTAGAGTGTAGAGGAGACAGGTAGCCTAGTGGTTAGAGTGTAGAGGCAGGTAGCCTAGTGGTTAGAGTGTAGAGGAGGCAGGTAGCCTAGTGGTTAGAGTGTAGAGGTGGCAGGTAGCCTAGTGGTTAGAGTGTAGAGGAGGTAGGTAGCCTAGTGGTTAGAGTTTAGACGAGGCAGGTAGCCTAGTGGTTAGAATGTAGGGGCGGTAGGTAGCCTAGTGGTTAGAGTGTAGAGGAGGTAGGTAGCCTAGTGGTTAGAGTGTAGAGGAGGCAGGTAGCCTAGTGGTTAGAGTGTAGAGGAGGCAGGTAGCCTAGTCGTTAGAGTGTAGGGGCGGCAGGTAGCCTAGTGGTTAGAGTGTAGAGGAGGCAGGTAGCCTAGTGGTTAGAGTGTAGAGGAGGCAGGTAGCCTAGTGGTTAGATTGTAGAGGAGGCAGGTAGACTAGTGGTTAGAGTGTAGAGGAGGCAGGTAGCCTAGTGGTTAGAGTGTAGAGGAGGCAGGTAGCCTAGTGGTTAGAGTGTAGAGGAGGCAGGTAGCCTAGTGGTTAGAGTGTAGAGGAGGCAGGTAGCCTAGTGGTTAGAGTGTAGAGGAGGCAGGTAGCCTAGTGGTTAGAGTGTAGAGGAGGCAGGTAGCCTAGTGGTTAGAGCGTAGAGGAGGCAGGTAGCCTAGTGGTTAGAGTGTAGAGGAGGCAGGTAGCCTAGTGGTTAGAGCGTAGAGGAGGCAGGTAGCCTAGTGGTTAGAGTGTAGAGGAGGCAGGTAGCCTAGTGGTTAGAGCGTAGAGGAGGCAGGTAGTCTAGTGGTTAGAGTGTAGAGGAGACAGGTAGCCTAGTGGTTAGAGTGTAGAGGCAGGTAGCCTAGTGGTTAGAGTGTAGAGGAGGCAGGTAGCCTAGTGGTTAGAGTGTAGAGGTGGCAGGTAGCCTAGTGGTTAGAGTGTAGAGGAGGTAGGTAGCCTAGTGGTTAGAGTTTAGACGAGGCAGGTAGCCTAGTGGTTAGAGTGTAGAGGAGGCAGGTAGCCTAGTGGTTAGAGTGTAGAGGAGGCAGGTAGCCTATTGGTTAGAGTGTAGGGGCGGTAGGTAGCCTAGTGGTTAGAGTGTAGAGGAGGTAGGTAGCCTAGTGGTTAGAGTGTAGAGGAGGCAGGTAGCCTAGTGGTTAGAGTGTAGAGGAGGCATGTAGCCTAGTGGTTAGAGTGTAGAGGCAGGTAGCCTAGTGGTTAGAGTGTAGGGGTGGCAGGTAGCCTAGTGGTTAGAGTGTAGAGGAGGCAGGTAGCCTAGTGGTTAGAGTGTAGAGGAGGCGGGTAGCCTAGTGATCAGAGTGTAGAGGAGGCAGGTAGCCTAGTGGTTAGAGTGTAGAGGAGTTAGGTAGCCTAGTGGTCAGAGTGTAAAGGAGGCAGGTAGCCTAGTGGTTAGAGTGTAGAGGAGGTAGGTATTCTATTGGTTAGAGCGTAGAGGAGGCAGGTAGCCTAGTGGTTAGAGCGTAGAGGAGGCAGGTAGCCTAGTGGTTAGAGTGTAGAGGAGGCAGGTAGCCTAGTGGTTAGAGTGTAGAGGAGGCAGGTAGCCTAGTGGTTAGTGTGTAGAGGAGGCAGGTAGCCTAGTGGTTAGAGTGTAGAGGAGGCAGGTAGCCTAGTGGTTAGAGTGTAGAGGAGGCAGGTAGCCTAGTGGTTAGAGCGTTGGGCCTGTAACCGAACGGTTGCTAGATCGTATCCCCGAGCTGACGAGGTAAAAATCTGTCGTTCTGCCCCTGAACAAGGCAGTTAACCCACCGTTCCTAGGCCGTCATTTTGAATAAGAATTTGTTCTTAACTGAATTGCCTGGTTAAAATACTGTGTTTTGCGGTAGTACAGACCAATATACTCTCTCTCTCTCCAGACTGATGATTCAGACGACGATGACCCGCTGGCCATCAGTAAGAGATGGACCTTTGAATGGAACAGCCGGCGCTGGTCCCGCCTCCAGGACATGCACTTCCTGCTGGGCTCGCCCAATGAGAGCAGCCCTGAGGGGTGCCAGGGGGAGGGGCGACTGAGGAGCACGGTGAGCAGTGAGAGCGTCCTGACGGACCTGAGCGAACCAGAGATCACGGATATATCCTCTCTGCACAGTCAAGACTCTCTGGGAGCCATGCTTCCTGACTCTGTCTCTATGGCCTCACTGGCAGGACCCTACCAGGTTAGTCTGTCCTCATGTCTGTCTCCCAAATGGCACTTTATTCTCTATGTAGTTGTGGTAGATTTAAAACTTCTTCGGGATCGGTGTCCCTTCCACGGGACGGTTGAGCTAACGTAGGCTAATGTGATTAGCATGAGGTTGTAAGTAACAATAAAAATACCCAGGCCAAAGACATATCTGATATTGGTAGAATGCTTAAATTCTTGTTAATCTAACTGCACTGTCTAATTTACAGTCGCTATTACATTGAAAGAATACCATGTTATTGTTTGAGGAGGGCTGCCTATTCCCTATGTAGTACACTACTGTTGACCAGGGCCTATAGGGCTCCCTATTCCCTATGTAGTACACTACTGTTGACCAGGGCCCATAGGGCTGCCTATTCCCTATGTAGTACACTACTTGGTAGGGAATAGGGTGCCATTTGGAACACACATTTGCCTTTTTTTTGCTGATTTTAATGTGTTATTTTATTGTGTTAATTTAATGTTTTATTTTAATGTGTCATCTTATTGTGTTAATTTAATGTTTTATTTTAATGTGTCATCTTATTGTGTTAATTTAATGTTTTATTTTAATGTGTCATCTTATTGTGTTAATTTAATGTTTTATTTTAATGTGTTATCTTATTGTGTTAATTTAATGTTTTATTTGAATGTGTTATCTTATTGTGTTAATTTAATGTTTTATTTTAATGTGTTATTTTATAGTTTTTTAAAGCTTTTTTTTATTGATATTGCTGATGTGTTTTATGTGAAGTGACTTTAGGAGTTTTGAAAAGCACAAAATAGATCAAATAAATTATTTTTATTGATGTATTTTTCATTTCCAGCCCCCAGGAGACCTGTCCCACTACAACTCTCTACCAATCAAAAGTAGCCGTCACGGCCAGGGTGGGCGGAGTCCGGCAAAGGCCTTCCTGCGTCGCATGGAGATGATGCGTACCTGGGGGCCGTCCTCCAAGAGGAAGTCAGGAAGTGGACGGGCGCCGCTCGTCATCAGTGGGCCGGTCCTACATGGGGAGGAGCCCCAGGCGTTACAGACACTCCACTGTGTTCCCATCAATCAATCAGAGGACAGTCCTGATCCTCCCCACCAATCAGACGACAACTCGTCCCGTATAGCTCTCGGCAACGGCAGCAAGGGCCAATCGGTGACGAGCGGTGTGAGCTCCATGCGCCCCTGTGTGAGGGAGTCTGTCTCCAAGCCAAAAAGAGGAAGTATGTACCTGGAAGACATGGAGCTGCTCTCTGGCGCCCCCCATGTTCGGAGGACTGAAGCACAACAGAGCCCGTTCAGCAGGAACCACTTCCGCTCCTATGAGGACCTGCTGGTCCACATCCCCAAGAACCACAAACCAGGCACCTTCCCCAAAGCCTTGTCTATAGAGAGTCTAGCCACAGCCACCAACCACCAGCGCCAGACCCCCTCTCCCTCCACACTCCACCCCAGCAAAGGCTCCCCCTGGACGGGTACGGCTCTGTCCAAGAAGCCTCCCTGCCCTGGAGCTCCGCGGGGCAGCAGGGTGAGTGTGTATGACAACGTCCCCGGGTCTCACCTGTACGCGTCCACAGGTGACCTGCTGGATGTGGACCGAGACGATCACCTGTTCCCCCACCTGGATGACATCATCAGTCACATCAGCGGCCTGCAGCAGATCGTAGACCACTGGAGTCGCAGTGTGCTGCCGGAGGGTGTGGTGGGGGAGGAGGGGGAGGCAGGGGAGGGAAAGAGGGGTGAGGATGAGGGGGAGGGAGAGGGAGAGGGAAGGACCACACCCAGTGAGGGGGAGGGAGAGGAGAGGACCACACCCAGTGAGGGGGATGGAGAGGGGAGGACCATGCCCAGTGAGGGGGAGAGAGACGGGGTCTCCCTGACTGACATGGAGTCTACAGGGACCAGAGAGAGGAGAGACTCTGGAGTGGGAGCTTCCCTTACCAGACCACGGTGAGTCTCTCTAATGTAACTTGTATGTATCCTGGTCAGTCTCTCTGGTCAGTCTCTCTGGTCAGTCTCTCTGAGTCTTTTCCCTTTAATTTCTCTCTCTCTCTCTCTCTCTCTCTCTCTCTCTCTCTCTCTCTCTCTCTCTCTCTCTCTCTCTCTCTCTCTCTCTTTCTCTCTCTCTCTCTCTCTCTCTCTCTCTCTCTCTCTCTCTCTCTCTCCCCCCCCCTCCAGTCTGAGGTGGCCGAGCTTCCGCCTCTCTGACCGTCTGCGCCAATCAGGCTCCGCGCTGCAGATCAGTAGCCAATCAGCAGGCCAGCTCAGCCTGCTCCAGAAGTTCTCTCTGCTCCGACTCACAGCCATCATGGAGAATTACTCCATGTCAAACAAACACGGCTGGACCTGGTAGGTACACACACACACACACGCACACGCACACGCACGCGCACGCGCACGCGCACACACACACACACACACACACACACACACACACACACACACACACACACACACACACACACACACAGTCACCTCCTCTACTTTCTCTCTCCAGGTCTGTCCCTAAGTTTATGAAGCGTTTGAAGGTCCCTGACTACAGAGAGAGGAGTGTGTTTGGTGTTCCCCTCATCGTTCACACACAGCGCTGTGGTTACCCTCTACCTCTTTGTCTACAGCAGGCCCTGAGGCATCTCAGGATGCACTGCCTTGACCAGGTACACACACACACACACACACACACTCAAATAGTTGTGTAAGTCAATCAAATGTATTATATATATAGCCCGTCTTACATCAGCTTATATCTCAAAGTGCTGTACAGAAACCCAACCTAAACCCCCAAACAGCAGGCAATGCAGGTGTAGAAGCAAGGTGGCTAGGAAAAACTCCCTAGAAAAGCCAGAACCTAGGAAGAAACCTAGAGAGGAACCAGGCTCTGAGGGGTTGCCAGTCCTCTTCTGGCTGTGCCGGGTGGAGGTTATAAGAGTACGTCGCCATTAAGGCCAGATTGTTCATCAATATGTTCAGACGTTCATAGATGACCAGCAGGGTCAAATAATAATCACAGTATTTGTAGAGGGTGCAACAGGTCAGCACCTCAGGAGTAAATGTTAGTTGGCTTTTCATAGCCGATCAGTCAGAGGTCGAGACAGCAGGTGCGGTAGAGAGAGAGAGAGAGAGAGTACAAAACATCAGGTCTGGGACAAGGTAGCACGTCCGGTGAACAGGTCGGGGTTCCATAGCCGCAGGCAGAACAGTTGAAACTGGAGCAGCAGCATGGCCAGGTGGACTGGGGACAGCGAGGAGTCATCAGGCCAGGTAGTCCTGAGGCATGGTCCTAGGGCTCAGGTCCTCTGGGAGAGAGAGAGAATTAGAGGGAGCATACTTAAATTCACACAGGACACCAGATAAGACAGGAGAATTACACCATAGACTATTGCAGCATAGATACTGGAGACAGACGGGGGGGTTGAGGAACACTGTGGCCCCGTCCTACGATACCCCCGGACAGGGCCAACCAGGCAGGAAATAACCCCACCCACTTTGCCAAAGCACAGCCCCCACACCACTAGAGGGATATCAACAGACCATCAACTTGCTACGCTGAGACAAGGCTGAGTATAGCCTACGAACATCTCCTCCACCGCACGAGACTTAGGTGTGAAGGTGTGAAATCTCGTATATGGGCATTGAGACAGTAGTGTAACTCTTTACCTCTGCTCCTCTCTCTTTCTCTCCTTCTTTCCTCTCTCCTTCTCTCCCTCTCTCCCTCTACTCCTCTCTCCTTCTCTCCCTCTCTCTCTCTACTCCTCTCTCGCTCTCTCCCTCTACTCCTCTCTCCCACTCTCTCTCTCCATCTCTCCCTCTACTCCTCTCTCGCTCCCTCCCTCTACTCCTCTCTCGCTCTCTCCCTCTACTCCTCTCTCCTACTCTCTCTCTCCCTCTTTCCCTCTACTCCTCTCTCCCACTCTCCCTCTCCCTCTTTTCCTCTACTCCTCGCTCGCTCCCTCCCTCTACTCCTCTCTCGCTCTCTCCCTCTACTCCTCTCTCCTACTCTCTCTCTCCCTCTTTCCCTCTACTCCTCTCTCCCACTCTCCCTCTCCCTCTCCCTCTTTTCCTCTATTCCTCTCTCGCTCCCTCCCTCTACTCCTCTCTCGCTCTCTCCCTCTACTCCTCTCTCCCACTCTCCCTCTCCCTCTTTTCCTCTACTCCTCTCTCCCACTCTCCCTCTCCCTCTTTTCCTTTACTCCTCTCTCCCATTCTCCCACTCTCCCTCTCTCCCCATCTCTCCCCTTATCCCTCTCTCTCCCCTTCTCCCTCTCCTAGGTGGGTCTGTTCCGTAAATCTGGTGTGAAGTCTCGTATCCAGGCGTTGAGACAGGAGTGCGAGACCTGTCCTGACAGTGTGTGTTACGAGGACCAGTCAGCGTACGACGTAGCAGACATGGTGAAACAGTTCTACAGAGACCTTCCTGAACCTCTGCTGACGAGCAAGCTGGGAGAGACCTTCCTGCATATATACCAGTGTAAGAACACACACAAACTGACGTACATGAACACACACTCATGGAAGCGTGCACAGAGGCGGCAGGTAGCCTAGTGGTCAGAGAGGTGGACCGGTAACCGAAAGGTTGCAAGATCGAATCCCCGAGCTGACATGGTAGAAATCTGTCGTTCTGCCCCTGAACAAGACAGTTAACCCACTGTTCCTAGACTGTCAATGTAAATAAGAATTTGTTCTTAACTGATTTGTCTAGTTAATTAAAGGTCAAATATATATTTCTTTTTTTAAACACCCTCTTAATCCAGAACTTTTCTACTTTCAGCTCAAATATGATTTGTTTACGTGGGTCGCAAAAAGCTAAACTAGCATGACACAAGCTAAGTGAAAATGTAAAAGACTTTGAAAATCAAAACCTTGGTGTACACTCAGTGCTCCGTTTACATTTCACAGAGATACAGGAATGAATATGAAACGCGTATACTAAAATATGAAAATACTACATGTCATGTCTCAAAATTGATATGCATTTTACCTCTATATTGTTTTATGTCCTGTCACAACAGGAAAGTGAGCCTGTCAGGTAGCCAGTAGCCTTAATCTAGCGTAACCTAGCTGAGTTCAACAGGAAAGTGAGCCTGTCAGGTAGCCAGTAGCCTTAATCTAGCGTAACCTAGCTGAGTTCAACAGGAAAGTGAGTCTGACAGGTAGCCAGTAGCCTTAATCTAGCGTAACCTAGCTGAGTTCAACAGGAAAGTGAGTCTGACAGGTAGCCAGTAGCCTTAATCTAGCGTAACCTAGCTGAGTTCAACAGGAAAGTGAACCTGACAGGTAGCCTGTAGCCTTAATCTAGCGTAACCTAGCTGAGTTCAACAGGAAAGTGAGCCTGACAGGTAGCCTGTAGCCTTAATCTAGCGTAACCTAGCTGAGTTCAACAGGAAAGTGAACCTGTCAGGTAGCCAGTAGTCTTATTAATCTAGCGTAACCTAGCTGAGTTCAACAGAAAAGGGAGTCTTGCAGGTAGCCAGTAGCCTTAATCTAGCGTAACCTAGCTGAGTTCAACAGGAAAGTGAGCCTTGCAGGTAGCCAGTAGCCTTAATCTAGCGTAATCTAGCTGAGTTCAACAGGAAAGTGAGCCTGTCAGGTAGCCAGTAGCCTTAATCTAGCGTAACCTAGCTGAGTTCAACAGGAAAGTGAGCCTGACAGGTAGCCAGTAGTCTTAATCTAGCGTAATCTAGCTGACGAGATGAAATTTTCCTGATATCTGGCTAATTCTCCTGCATATATCCCTCCCTCCCTCTATCTGTCTCGTCCATACTCTCTCTCTGTCTCTGTCTCTGTCTCTGTCCCTGTCTCTGTCTCTGTCTCTCTCTCTCTCTCTCTCTCTCTCCCTCTCTCTCTCTCTCTCTCTCTGCTTCTACCCTCTGTCTCTGTCTCTGTCTCTGTCTCTGTCTCTTTCTCTCTCTCTCTGCTTCTACACTCTCTCTCTCTATCTATCTCTCTCTCCCTCTCTCTCCCTGTAGATGTCCCTAAGGAGCAGAGGTTGCAGGCCGTGAGGGCGGCCATCTTGCTGATGTCAGACGAGAACAGGGAAGTGCTCCAGACGCTGCTCTGCTTCCTGCGTGATGTCACTTCCTGTGTAGAGGAGAACCAGATGACCCCTATGAACCTGGCTGTGTGTCTGGGCCCCTCCCTGTTCCACCTCAACATACTGAAGAATGACAACCTGTCCCCCAGGTACACACACACACACACACACACACACACACACACACACACACACACACACACACACACACACACACACACACACACACACACACACACACACACACACACACACACACACACACACACACAGAACATCTGCTGACCTGTACTGCATTAACAATGGCCTCCCACCTGCTCCCCTCTGCTACCATCTCACTAACTCCTCCCCTCAGTCACTAACTCCTCCCCTCCTCTCCTCCTATAGGTCGATCCAGAGGAAGTATGCTACGGGCCGTCCGGACCAGAAGGACCTGAGTGAGAACCTAGCCGCCACACAAGGCCTGGCTCACATGATCACTGAGTGCCAGCACCTGTTTGAGGTGAGAAACAACATCTCTGTTGGGAATTATTTCATAGACTAGTTATTATCTAACTGTAAGGTGATGACAGTTCACTGTACATTTACTGGTCATTTCCCTGACGTTGGAGGAGATCGCCTTTGCAGTAAACAATGTGGACGTCGGCTCAAGCGTGAATTACATTTGAAAGTCAAGGGGGTAGTGTCATGTCAAGGGGGTAGTGTCATGTCAAGGGGGTAGTGTCATGTCAAGGGGGTAGTGTCATGTCAAGGGGGTAGTGTCATGTCAAGGGGGTAGTGTCATGTCAAGGGGGTAGTGTCATGTCAAGGGGGTAGTGTCATGTCAAGGGGGTAGTGTCATGTCAAGGGGGTAGTGTCATGTCAAGGGGGTAGTGTCATGTCAGCACATTGTACTCTGTTTAAATTCTGGTCCTAATTAACCAGTCCTATTTCTACTGTTTGGTTGCGTTTACACAGGGAGACAAATTCCGATTTATTTTTCTTTCTAATTGGTCTTTTGCCCAGTCAGATCAGCTCATTTGCCTGTATTTGATCAGAATGTGGCTGGCGGTGTAAACACAGCCTCAGTAATATACCTCATAGCTGACACACAACTCCTGTCCCATTCAGATCCCACAGGACATGGTAAGCCGGTCCCATACCTCCTACATGGATGCTCAGTTACTAGTGCCCCCTCTGGACGAGCTGCGTAAGACACATGACGACGAGGAGGAGGAAGAGGAGGAGGAAGAGGAGGAAGGATCCTACAACACACACATGGAGGGGCTGGTCCAGGGTCTACTAAAGGAGGCCAGAGACAGCAGCAAAGGATGGGTCTCCCGGGCTACTAGTGACCACACTGAACTGGCCTGCAAAAAGGTGTGTGTACTTAACATGTATACCATACACACACTCATACCATCACACAGTCATACCATACACACACTCATACCATCACATACTCATACCATCACATACTCATACCATCACACACTCATACCATCACACACTCATACCATCACACACTCATACCATACACACATTCATACCATCACATACTCATACCATCACATACTCATACCATCACACACTCATACCATCACACACTCATACCATACACACACTCATACCATCACACACTCATACCATACACACACTCATACCATCACACACTCATACCATACACACACTCATACCATCACACACTCATACCATACACACACTCATACCATCACACACTCATACCATCACACACTCATACCATCACACACTCATACCATCACACAGTCATACCATCACACACTCATACCATCACACACTCATACCATCACACACTCATACCATACACACACTCATACCATCACACACTCATACCATCACACACTCATACCATCACACACTCATACCATACACACACTCATACCATCACACACTCATACCATACACACACTCATACCATCACACACTCATACCATCACACACTCATACCATCACACACTCATACCATACACACACTCATACCATGACACATTCATACCATCACACACTCATACCATCACACACTCATACCATCACACACTCATACCATCACACACTCATACCATCACACACACCACAGACATATTAGAATGAAGCACTAAGGCCCGAGGAGGTGTGGTATATGGCCAATATACCACGGCTAAGGGCTGTTCTTACGCAAGACGCAACGCTGTGTGCCTTGATACAGCCCTTATCCGTGGTATATTATCCATACACCACAAACCTCCAAGGTGCATTATTGCTATTATAAACTGGTTACCAACATAATTAGAGCAGTACAAATAAATGTTTCCATACCCGCGGTATATCACGGCTGTCAGCCAATCAGCATTCAGGGCTCGAACCACCCAGTTTATTATATTGTAAGCACCTACACCCACAAACACATTCTACCTAACGTGTGTGTGTGTGTGTGTGTGTATGTGTGTGTGTGTGTGTGTGTGTGTGTGTGTGTGTGTGTGTGTGTGTGTGTGTGTGTGTGTGTGTGTGTGTGTGTGTGTGTGTGTCTCTCTCTCTACTCTAGGTGGGTGATGGTAACCCGCTGCGGCGGTGGCGTGTGTGTGTGGAGGTGTGTGCGACGCCCAGTGAGGTGTTGGAGAGGCTGCTGCGGGAGCGCCCCCTGTGGCAGACAGACGTAGTGCAGGAGAAGGTTCTGGAAACCCTGGGCAGACAGACAGACATCTACCAGTACAGCTTGCAGAGCATGGCCCCACACCCCAACACTGACTACGTGGTACTGAGGTTAGTGGACCAAATCACTTTGATCAGACTATCTTTTTCACCTCAATCATTATTTTTATCTCACTGACTGTCTGATGTGATTTCTTTGTCTCCCTCTCTCTGTCTCTCTCTCCTCTCTCTCTCTGTCGCTCTCTCTCTCTCTCTCTCTGTCGCTCTCTCTCTCTCGCTCTCTCTCTCTCTCTCTGTCTCTTCCTCTCTCTCTCTCTGCTCCTACCCTCTCGCTCTCCCTTTACCTTCCTTCATTCCCTCTCTCTGTCTCTCTCTCTTCTCTGTCGCTCTCTCTCTCCTCTCTGTCGCTCTCTCTCTCTCTCTCTCTCTCTCTCTCTCTCTCTCTCTCTCTCTCTCTCTCTCTCTCTCTCTCTCTCTCTCTCTCTCTCTCTCTCTCTCTCTCTCTCTCTCTCTCTTTCTCTGTCTCTCTCTCAGGTCGTGGCGTAGCAACATTTGTAAGGGTTGCAGTGTGTTGGTGTGTGTATCAGTGGACTATGAGGACAGTCCAGCCATGGTATCAGTCAGAGGAGTGGTTCTAGAATCACAGTACCTTCTAGAACCCCACGGAACCGGGAGGTCCAGACTCACACACATCTGCAGAGTCGATCTGAAGTAAGGCTGTGTGTGTGTGTGTGTGTGTGTGTGTGTGTGTGTGTGTGTGTGTGTGTGTGTGTGTGTGTGTGTGTGTGTGTGTGTGTGTGTGTGTGTGTGTAGTAACAGTCTGTTCTACTATTCATAGTCATGCCATATGTTGTTGCTCTGTCCAGGTCTCCAGACTGGTACAAGGTGTTTTAACCCATGTTGTTACTGTGTCCAGGTCTCCAGACTGGTACAAGGTGTTGTAACCCATATTGTTACTGTGTCCAGGTCTCCAGACTGGTACAAGGTGTTTTAACCCATGTTGTTACTGTGTCCAGGGGCAGGTCTCCAGACTGGTACAAGGTGTTTTAACCCATGTTGTTACTGTGTCCAGGTCTCCAGACTGGTACAAGGTGTTTTAACCCATGTTGTTACTGTGTCCAGGTCTCCAGACTGGTACAAGGTGTTTTAACCCATGTTGTTACTGTGTCCAGGTCTCCAGACTGGTACAAGGTGTTTTAACCCATGTTGTTACTGTGTCCAGGGGCAGGTCTCCAGAGTGGTACAACAAGGTGTTCGGTCACCTGTGTGTCTCTGAGGCCCAGAGGATCCGTTCCTCTTTCCTCCCTCCAGACCCCCCAGGCCCAGAGACCAAGTCTTGAACCCCAGGACCAGGGCATGAGGCTGGGCTACACCGCCAGGGAGCACGGCCCCAAGGACCAGAAGACCAGAGAGAAGTAAAAACACAGAAGAACAGGAGGGCTAGAACCGTGGACCTTTGAAGCTTGGACCGAGATTCATGGACCTTGAAACCAGGGAAACTAGAACCAGGGAACCTAGAACCAGGGAACCTAGAACCAGGGAACCTAGAACCAGGGAACCTAGAACCGGGGAACCTAGAACCAGGGAACCGAGGAACCAGGGAACTGAGGAAGCAGGGGGGAAGACTAGTTCGACCTATAACTAGGAACCAGGGTTCTGAAAGCAGCGACCTATCACCAGGGAACAACGACTGGTGATATAAAATGTAGAACCAGGAAATATGGAACAATCTATCAGGGATTCTTAAACTGTTTCAGAAATTGACTGTCCTCCCATGACCCAAATCGTCCTCCAACGACCCAAATTAAGAAGAAATAGTGTGTGATGATAGATGTATTCTGAAAACTCACGACACACCTCTCACATGCCCAGGGACCCACTTTGGGTGCCGACCCATAGTTTAAGAAACCTTTTTTTAAACCTCTGAACCAGAGATTTGGAACAATCAAATGTAGAACCAGTGACACTGAACAATATTGAACTTGGAACAAGGGATACGGAACGTTCTAGATTGAATTTGAAGACAGATCTGGGTCCAGATTCACAAAACATTTCTTACGCAAAAAAAAATGTAAGAAGCTGCTTAAGAAAAAAAAAAAAAAGAAGTTCATAAAATAGTGCATTTCCTCCACAATATCTTAAGATTTAATGATTTTCTTACGAACTCCTGAAATATCTTCTTACAAATCTTCTTAAGATGTTTGTTGCTTGGCAACCGGTTTAGCTAGCTATCTAGCTAACAACGGTAATCATGTTTGCATATTTCCTACTGAGATTACTGTTCTAAAACATGTTCTTGGGGTTAAAATAATAAAGTTTTTCAGTGAATTAAACAGGTTCAATAGTTTTCATGAGCGTATTCTCTCACTGCCCTGAGTTTAAGACGAGGGTTTAGCTATCTTGGAATTACGAACAAATCCAATAACTTTATTTAAGAATCAAATTTCTTCTTAACTTTTTGTTTAAGGAGAAATTATAAAAAAATAACCCTTAACATTTCCAATAACCTTTTTGAGGAATATCAACTTTGCTTAACTTTCTTCATAAGTCTACAGTTAAAGGGAAAAAATGTCAGTTAAAAAGACATTTCTTCTTCAAGAAGGTTTTGTGTATCTGGGCCCCTGGTTCCTAAAGCTTTATCTTTGCTCTCAGCATCAGCATCACCGTCCGTTTAAACTACTATTATTATTATTCATATTATTAGTACTATCATCTTTATTGTCTGTGTTAATTATATTATTATTGTATTATTGTTATTTTAATATTATGACATCATCATTGTTGTTGTATAATCGTTGCTTTCTTTTAATCCTGTTATACAATGTCTAGGACATTTATCCATTTCACTGCTTCTGGGAAGCGTGTGTGTGTGTGTGTGTGTGTGTGTGTGTGTGTGTGTGTGTGTGTGTGTGTGTGTGTGTGTGTGTGTGTGTGTGTGTGTGTGTGTGTGTGTGTGTGTGTGTGTGTGCGTGTGCGTGTGCGTGTATGCGTATGTGTGTGCGTGTGTGTGTGTGTGCTAGTCTGTACACACAGTGTAAATAAGTGATGCTCTCTGTACCAGCAGATGAAACTGTCTCTCATTGCCCATCAGGACTTTATCATATTGATATGCTGATGTTATGGTCATATCACATGTCCTAAAGCAATACTGTAACTATCTAATGTATTATAATAGAACTGTACCATGCCGCTGCCGTGAGGTTACTAAGCTGTTGTATAATGCTATACTGTATTGCCATAGCAGTGCCATCGCCATGGCGATACCATGGTGTTAGGTTGCTGTAGGGTTGACTTGGTGTTGCTATAGGATCACCATGGTATTGCCGTGGCGTTACTATGGTGCCGCTAAACCGTAACGTTGCTATGGTATCGCCATGGCTTTACCACGGAGTTACCATGGCACAGCTAAACTGTAATGTTGCTATAGTACCGCCATGCTCTGTAAGTGCTGTTTGCGTGGGAACAGTGTACTTGATTCTGACGTGAGCCATAGGGGATTATGGGTAAATGTGAGGAGATAGCTGAGGAGATCAGAGGACAACAGGGTGGTTGACACCAGGCTTTAACTTAGTCTGGTCCCAGACCTGTTGATGCGTTCAGAGGACAACAGGGTGGATGACACCAGGCTTTAACTTAGTCTGGTCCCAGATCTGTTGATGCGTTCAGAGGACAACAGGGTGGTTGACACCAGGCTTTAATTTAGTCTGGTCCCAGACCTGTTTATGCGTTCAGAGGACAACAGGGTGGTTGACACCAGGCTTTAACTTAGTCTGGTCCCAGACCTGTTGATGCGTTCAGAGGACAACAGGGTGGTTGACACCAGGCTTTAACTTAGTCTGGTCCCAGACCTGTTGATGCGTTCAGAGGACAACAGGGTGGTTGACACCAGGCTTTAACTTAGTCTGGTCCCAGACCTGTTGATGCGTTCAGAGGACAACAGGGTGGATGACACCAGGCTTTAACTTAGTCTGGTCCCAGACCTGTTGATGCGTTCAGAGGACAACAGGGTGGTTGACACCAGGCTTTAACTTAGTCTGGTCCCAGACCTGTTGATGCGTTCAGAGGACAACAGGGTGGTTGACACCAGGCTTTAACTTAGTCTGGTCCCAGACCTGTTTATGCGTTCAGAGGACAACAGGGTGGATGACTCCAGTCTTTAACTTAGTCTGGTCCCAGGCCTGTTTATGCTGTCATGACAACTCCTTGTTGCCATTGTCCTGCGGCAGGTGGCTTCATTCCTAGTCGACATGCAGTCCTGAAGCAGTCAATGCAGACAGAATCATCGCGCTATCTGATGTAAGACAATGCCTTGTCGGAGACGGCACAACCTTATCTATAACCAGGCTAAGGTCAATGACAACAGGGCCAGATCTGGAGCCAGGCTAAGGTCAATGACAACAGGGCCAGATCTGGAGCCAGGCTAAGGTCAATGACAACAGGGCCAGATCTGGAGCCAGGCTAAGGTCAATGACAACAGGGCCCGATCTTGAGCCAGGTTAAGGTCAATGACAACAGGGCCAGATCTGGAGCCAGGCTAAGGTCAATGACAACAGGGCCAGATCTGGAACCAGGTCAATGACAACAGGGCCAGATCTGGAACCAGGTTAAGGTAAACAGGACCAGATCTGGAACCAGGTTAAGGTCAACAGGACCAGATCTGGAATCAGGTTAAGGTAAACAGGACCAGATCTGGAACCAGGTTAAGGTAAACAGGGTGGAAGATACAAGGCTGTTTGTTTCTTCAGGGGAGAATAAAACTTCAAAAAAATACAACTGGAGTCTGAGTTCTCTCTTTCTTTGTCTTTGTCCCTTTATTTCTCTCTCTTTTCTCGTTCTCTCGCTCTGTGTGTTTTTATCTGTCCGTCCGTCTGTCTAGAACAAAGTTGCTGAAACCAGCTGAACGTCTGATAATCTACAGGCTCTGAGTGTGACTACTAGTCAACCCTGTTGAAGTTGTGTGTCTTTTAGATTGAGCAATATTCATCAGAAAACATTCATCAGAAAACATTCATCAGAGCATGAACCTTTTTGATTTCTCCTTTATATAACCAGGTTGGCCAGTTGAGAACAAGTTCTCATTTACAACTGCGACCTGACCAAGATAAAGCAAAGCAGTGCGACACAAACAACAACACAGAGTTACACATGGAATTAACAAGCGTACATTCAATAACACAATAGAAAAAAGGTCTATATATTCAGTGTGTGCAACTGGCGTGAGGAGGTAAGGCATTAGTGATATGCAACCTTTCAGGGAAGTTAGGAACAAATGTACACAGGCAGTTAGGAAAGCTACGGCTAGCTTTTTCAAGCAGAAATTTGCATCCTGTAGCACAAACTCAAAAAAGTTCTGGGACACTGTAAAGTCCATGGAGAATAAGAGCACCTCCTCCCAGCTGCCCACTGCACTGAGGCTAGGAAACATTGTTACCACCAATAAATCCACAATTATTGAGAATTTCAATGAGCATTTTTCTACGGCTGGCCATGCTTTCCACCTGGCTACCCCTACCCCGGTCAACAGCCCTGCGCTCCCCACAACAACTTGCCCAAACCTTCCCCACTTCTCCTTCACCCAAATCCAGATAGCTGGTGTTCTGAAAGAGCTGCAAAATCTAGACCCCTACAAATTAGCCGGGCTAGACAATCTGGACCCTTTCTTTCTAAAATGATCTGCCGAAATTGTTGCAACCCCTATTACTAGCCTGTTCAACCTCTCTTTCGTATCGTCTGAGATTCCCATAGATTGGAGAGCTGCCGCGGTCATCCCCTCTTCAAAGGGGGAGACACTCTAGACCCAAACTGTTACAGACCTATATCCATCCTGCCCTGCCTTTCTAAGGTCCTCGAAAGCCAAGTTAAAAAACAGATCACTGACCATTTAGAATCCCACCGTACCTTCTCCGCTACGCAATCTGGTTTCTGAGCTGGTCATGGGTGCACCTCAGCCACGCTCAAGGTCCTAAACGTTATCATAACCACCATCGATAAGAGACATTACTGTGCAGCCGTATTCATCGAACTGGCCAAGGCTTTCGACTCTGTCAATCACAACATTCTTATTGGCAGACTCAACAGCCTTGGTTTCTCAAATGATTGCCTCGCCTGGTTCACCAACTACTTATCAGATAGAGTTCAGTATGTCAAATGGGAGGGCCTGTTGTCCAGACCTCTGGCAGTCTCTATTGGGGTGCCACAGGGTTCAATTCTCGGGCTGACTCTCTTCTCTGTATACATCAATGACGTCGCTCTCGCTGCTGGTGATTCTTTAATCCACCTCCACGCAGACGACACCATTCTGTATACCTCTGGCCCTTCTTCGGACACTGTGTTAACTAACCTCCAGATGAGCTTCAATGCCATACAACTCTCCTTCTGTGGCCTCCAACTGCTCTTAAATGCAAGTAAAACTAAATGCATGCTCTTCAACCGATCGCTGCCCACACCTGCCCGCCCGTCCAACATCACTACTCTGGACGGCTCTGACTTAGAATATGTGGACAACTACAAATACCTAGGTGTCTGGTTAGACTGTAAACTCTCCTTCCAGACTCACATCAAACATCTCCAATCCAAAATTAAATCTAAAATCGGCTTCCTATTTCGCAACAAAGCAACCTTCACTCATGCTGCCAAACATACCCTTGTAAAACTGACCATCCTACCGATCCTCGACTTCGGAGATGTCATTTACAAAATAGCCTCCAACACTCTACTCAACAAATTGGATGCAGTCTATCACAGTGCCAGCCGTTTTGTCACCAAAGCCCCATATACTACCCACCACTGCGACCTGTATGCTCTCGTTGGCTGCCCCTCGCTTCATACTCATCGCCAAACTCACTGGCTCCAGGTCATCTACAAGTCTCTGCTAGGTAAAGCCCCACCTTATCTCACCTCACTGGTCACCATAGCAGCACCCACACATAGCACGCGCTCCAGCAGGTATATCTCACTGGTCACCCTCAAAGCCAAATCTTCCTTTGGCCGCCTCTCCTTCCAGTTCTCTGCTGCCAATGACTGAAACGAACTGCAAAAATCTCTGAAGCTGGAGACTCTTACCCCCCCCCCCACTAGCTTTAAGCATCAACTGTCAGAGCAGCTCACAGATCACTGCACCTGTACATAGCTCATCTGTAAATAGCCCATCCAATCTACCTCATCCCCATACTGTATTTATTTATTTACATTGCTCCTTTGCATCCCAGTATCTCTACTTGCACATTCATCTTCTGCATATCTACCATTCCAATGTTTAATTGCTATATTGTAATTACTTTGCCACCAAGGCCTATTTATTGCCTTACCTCTCTTATCCTACCTCATTTGCACACGCTGTATATAGATTTTTCTACTGTATTATTGATTGTATGTTTTGTTTATTCCATGTGTAACTCTGTGTTGTTATATGTGTCGAACTGCTTTGCTTTATCTTGGCCAGGTCGTAATTGTAAATGAGAACTTGTTCTCAACTAGCCTACCTGTTAAAATAAAGGTGAAATAAAAATAATTAAAACATTTAAAATAAATAGGCCATAGTAGCAAAGTAATTACAATTTAGCAATTGACCTACTGCGCCAAGCAACGATGCTCTGTGGCCTGGACACACATCAGCCCTCAGACTTAGGACGTCACCTCCCGTACCCAGAGGTGACCAGACCTCCTCACTCAATCCACCCCCCCCCCCCCCCCCCCCCAAAAAGGGCTTGTAAGTGTTCCACGTAGAACATGGTTCTAATGGTTCTACGTGGAACCCTTTTGGATATTGGGGGTTTTCCCATAGGGACAGCCGAAGAAGCATTTTATGTTTTGAATATAACCTGTTTATGACAGTGTACGTCACTCTACCACTCTTGACGCACTAACACACAGTATCCACCACTGAATTTCACATTACGTACAACACGACAGAATTTTCTCCCACTAGTTATTCCTCAACATGGCCACTAAGTGGCGCTGTTGACCTGATGTAGAACCTGTAGATCTGTTTAAAGAGCTGAATAGACAGAGTAGTACAGTAGATTATTGTTCATATTTGACTAGACGTGCAGCACAATATAGTTTACTGTTGACCATAACTATATTACTATTTACATTTGTTGATGCTTCTAATAGGCTGTTTGATAAAGGTCTGCTTAGACTGAAACACAATATATTGTATTATTTATATCCAATAAATATGTTTAATAATGTTTTGTAATGTCGAGAGGGTTGTGTCTCACCATGTGATATGGGACTAAGAATATGGGTATCAGGAATCTAGAATATGGGTATCAGGAATCTAGAATGTGGGTATCAGGAATCTAGAATGTGGGTATCAGGAATCTAGAATGTGGGTATCAGGAATCTAGAATGTGGGTATCAGGAATCTAGAATGTGGGTATCAGGAATCTAGAATGTGGGTATCAGAAATCTAGAATGTGGGTATCAGGAATCTAGAATGTGGGTATCAAGAATCTAGGGTACAGTCTCAACTGGCACCCTATTCCTTATATATGAGAGAGACCAGCCCAACAAGACCCAGAGAGACCAGCCCAACAAGACCCAGAGGGCAGAAGGTGGAGATGGACAGCTGTCTGAGAGAGCAGGCTGCTCTACGGACTGAGGTGAGAGAACTTAAAGAGGAGAGAGAGGAACACATGGCACAGATAACAGCACTGGAAGAGGAGAGAGAGGAACACATGGCACAGATAACAGCACTGGAAGAGGAGGGAGAGGAATACATGGCACAGATAACAGCACTGGAAGAGGAGGGAGAGGAATACATGGCACAGATAACAGCACTGAAGGAGGATGGGAGAAAGCTGAGGTGTGACAGAGAGCAGGATACTCCCCCAGAGAAGCCATCAGAACAGCCCACCTCAGACCCGGACCACAACCTCAACACCACAATTGGACACACAACACAGGACCCACCAACCCAAAATACACTCCACCCCCCCCCCCCCCCCCCCCCTAACAGCCCCCCTGTCAGCCCCCCTGATAACCCTCTTGACAACCCCCACACATCCACTGAGGACACACACAAGCCAGAGATTGTGTGCATCATTGACTCAAATGGCAAATACATGTCCAAACACGGTACCCATGCCCTGGAGCTGTTGTCAGAGGACAGACTAGGGTCCCCCAGCCACATCATCATTCACACAGACACAAATGACCTGAGAGCCCAGCAGGAAAGGGTGGCCACAGTAATCAAGGGAGTGATTGAAAAAGCCTCTTCCCCTTTCCCCAACGCACAAGTGGTTATCTCCACCCTGCTGCCAGAAAAATACTTTCATCCTGCCACCATACAGCGGGTGAATGCAAGCATTTAGCGAGACAGTTCCTCAAAACATAATGTCTACCTGGCCCACCACTCCACCCTGGACTTGAACAGCCTTTACGACCAGGATCACCTCTACAAGGCATCAATCCCAACTTTTGCCAGGACCCTGAAGGACGTCACCCTCAACCGTAGCCCCAGCACCTCACACAGGAGCAACGGACACTCCGCCCAGGCCAGTGAGACACCCTCTCAGACCTGCAAAACCCCCTCCTGAAGGACTTGCACCAAGAGAACCCACGCCAAGAGGACCTACACCCAGACCACAGCATCACCAGCCACACCCCAACCAGCTCAGACCACCCCAAGCAAACCCTGGCCACACCTTATATAGGACCCCCCATATCAGACCTATGCCCCTGCGGCAAGGACCTCAACATGACAGCAGGACATATGCCCAGGCCATGAGGAGAGCAACAGGCCCAACCCCCACTATTACACCCGCCCAAGCCCCATTCTGCAACCTAAGAGGTATGTACAGCGACTTGTGAAAGTATTCCCTCCCTTTGGAATTTTTCCTAATTTGTTGCCTTACAACCTTGAATTAAATTTGATTTTTTGGGCTTTGTATCATTTCATTTACACAACATACTTTGAAGGTGACAAATATTTTTTATTTTGAAACATAAAAGAAATAAGACAAAAAAACAGAAAACTATTCACCCCCCAAAGTCAATACTTTGTAGAGCCAACTTTTGCAGCAATTACAGCTGCAAGTCTCTTTGGGTATGTCTCTATAAGCTAGGCACATCTAGCCACTGGGATTTTTGCCCATTCTTCAAGGCAAAACTGCTCCAGCTCCTTCAAGTTGGATGGGTTCCACTGGTGTACAGCGTCTTTAAGTCATACCACAGATTCTCAATTGGATTGAGGTCTGGGCTTTGACTAGGCCATTCCAAGACATTTAAATGTTTCCCCTTAAACCATTGGAGTGTTGCTTTAGCAGTGTGCTTAGGGTCATTGTTCTGTTGAAAGGTGAACCTCCGTCCCAGTCTCAAATCTCTAGAAGACTGAAACAGGTTTCCCTCAAGAATATCCATGTATTTAGCGCCATCCATCATTCCTTTAATTCTGACCAGTTTCCCAGTCCCTTCCGATGAAAAACATCCCCACAACATGATGCTGTCACCACCATGTAACGATAGTCTATTTCGTCCTCCTCATCGGACGAGGAGAGGCGAGAAGGATCGGAGGACCAATGTGCAGAGTGGTAGGTTTCCATGAATTTAATGTACACGAAAACAATACACGATATAAAACAACAAACGAAACTACCGTAACAGTCCCGTGTGGCGAAACACTAACACAGGAACAAACACCCACAAACCACACGTGAAACCCCGGCTGCCTAAGTATGATTCTAAATCAGGGACAACGATTGACAGCTGCCTCCGATTGAGAATCATACCAGGCCGAACACAAAAAACCCAACATAGAAAACACACATAGACAACCCACCCCAACTCACGCCCTGACCATACTAAATAAATACAAAATAAGGGAAAATACGGTCAGGAACGTGACACACCATGCTTCACTGTGGGGATGGTATTCTCGGGGTGATGAGAGGTGTTGGTTTTGCGCCAGACATAGCGTTTTCCTTAATGGCCAAAAAGCTCAATTTTAGTCTCATCTAACCAGAGTACTTTCTTTCATATGTTTGGGCAGTCTCCCACATGCCTTTTGGCAAACACCAAATGTGTTTGCTTATTTTTAAAATCTTTAAGTAGTGACTTTTTTTCTGGACACTTTTCCGTAAAAGCCAGCTATGTGGAGTGTACGGCTTAAAGTGGTCCTACGGACAGATACTCCAATATCCGCTGTGGGGCTTTGCAGCTCCTTCAGGGTTATCTTTGGTCTCTTTGTTGCTTCTCTGATTAATGCTCTCCTTGCCTGGTCCGTGAGTTTTGGTGGGCGGTCCTCTCTTGGCAGGTTTGTTGTGGTGCCAAATTCTTTCAACTTTTTAAATAATGATTTAATGTTGCTCCGTGGGATGTTCAAAGTTTCTAATATTTTGCATAACCCAACCCTGATCTGTACTTCTCCACGGCATTGTCCCTGGGAGAGCACCTTGGTCATCACGGTGCCGCTTGCTTGGTGGTGTTGCAGACTCTGGGACCTTTTAGAACAGGTGTATATATACTGAGATCATGTGACAGATCATGTGACACTTAGATTGCACACAGGTGGACTTTATAAACTAATTTTGTGATTTATGAAGGTTATTGGTTGCACCGGATCTTATTTAGGGGCTTCATAGCAAAATGGGTGAATACATGCATGCACCACTTTTCCCTTTTTTTATTATATAAGTTAGTTTTTTCATTTCACTTCACCAATTTGGACTGATTTGTGTATGTCCATTACATGAAATCCAAATAAAAATCTATGTAAATTACAAGTTGTAATGCAACAAAATAGGAAAAATGCCAAGGGGGTGAATACTTTTGCAGGGCACTGTATCAAACGTTCAATATGTTCTGCTCACACCTACTGTGATGGTCCGGGCCTAAACCACCCAAAAACAACACTAGACACTTTGGAACACAAAGCTTTTACTATCTAATCCTGAAATATACAAGGTCTGAGGTCATCTGGCCTAAAGAGCAGGAACACAGACATCATCAAAGAAATTGGAAATACAGACATTGTCGTCCTACAAGAAACATGATATAGAGGAGACGGACCCACTGGTTGCCCTCTAGGTTACAGAGAGCAGGTAGTCCCAGCCACCAAACTACCAGGTGTGAAACATAGTATAGAGGAGACGGACCCACTGGTTGCCCTCTAGGTTACAGAGAGCTGGTAGTCCCATCCACCACACTACCAGGTGGGTGGTATAGAGGAGACGGACCCACTGGTTGCCCTCTAGGTTACAGAGAGCTGGTAGTCCCATCCACCAAACTACCAGGTGTGAAACCTAGTATAGAGGAGACGGACCCACTGGTTGCCTTCTAGGTTACAGAGAGCTGGTGGTCCCATCCACCACACTACCAGGAGTGAAACAGGGAAGGGACTCAGGGGGAATGCTAATTTGATATAGACCAGACCTAACCCACTCTATTAAATTAATGAAAACAGGAGCATTTCACATCTGGTTTACCCAATAAATTAATGGGAGTTTATATACAGAGTGTAACTCTCTTTATTTTCATAGCTTATAGTTTATTCGCCATTAGTCAGCACCTCTACATAAAATAATTTTCTTTGGGTGTTCGCCAGCTCATGTTTTTTAATTAGAAATTCAAAAGGAAATGATCTCAACAGAGAAAATGTCCTCCTGTGTGCTACCTATATCCCCTAACTAGAATCCCCATTCTTTAATGAGGACAGCTTCTCCATCCTAGAAGGGGACATCAACACTTTCCAGGCCCAGGGACATGTACTGTGGTGACCTAAACGCCAGGGGCCTCATTTCTAAAACGGACTTACGAACAATTTTGATCTTAAGTCTGACTTACGCAGTAAACCACATATAAATAGTTATTTATAAAACCTTATTTTGATGTGGAAATGATCTTATCTCTACGTAAAGTCTAGACTTGACGGAAGTGATTTTCCTGCTGGTTATGTAGGGCTATTTTTTCCCCCTTGCAGTTTAAGGTCAGACCATTTATTTTTCACATCAGACACAGTTCTGTCTTTGCTGTCCCACCTCGTTCACTGCAGCGGCGACACACTCCCAAGATACCTGTTCGGCTTTGTTTGTCAACCCACTATTTAGTCCACTGAATAATACGTGTTGCCTGTCTTCAATCTCCTCTACCATCGTCGTGATTTCGTCTTCCAGAACGTTTGCTTTTCTCTTTTGGTCCATGGCTATTCCTGACTAAACCCTCATTTGGGCTAGCATTCTATAAGGGGGAATCGCTGATTGTAAGGCACGTTCAGGTGCCGTCAATGTTAAGTTAATGAGAGATTTATAGATCACAGGTAAGTTACAAATGGGCTTCTTAGAAGCGACCTAACCATGGTTTTCTTATGCTCAGTATCTTTTATGAATCCAACGTAAACACACCGTCAGAAATGATCTTACCACTAAGTTCAAGTATAAATCTAATAATTTTTTTATAAAAGAGGCCCCAGAACTGGACAAGAACCTGACACCCTCAGCACACAGGGGGACAAACACCTACCTGGAGGTGACAGCATTCCTTCCCCAATATGTCCACCCTAGACACAACTACGACAACATAACCAACAAAAACAGGTCACAATTCCTGCAGCTCTGTCGGACGCTGGGTATGTACATAGTCAATGGTAGGCTTAGAGGGGACTCCTACGGTAGGTACACCTACAGCTCATCTCCTGGCAATAGTACTGTTGTCACGCCCTGACCTTTGAGATCCTTTTTATGTCTCTATTTTGGTTTGGTCAGGGCGTGAGTTGGGGTGGGCATTCTATGTTTTGTTCTATGTTGTCTTTTTCTATGTGTTTGGCCTGGTACGGTTCCCAATCAGATGCAGCTGTCAATCGTTGTCTCTGATTGAGAATCATACTTAGGTAGCCTGTTTCTGTTTTGTGATTTTTCACCTTTAGAATATTACCCTCTCTAGACAATTACCCTCTCTAGAATATTACCCCCTCTAGACTATTAAGCTCCTCTCTCTAGACTATTAACCTCCTCTCTCTAAACTATTAATCTCCCCTCTCTAGACTATTACTCCCCCTAGACTATTACCCTCTCTAGACTATTACCCTCTCTAGACTATTACCCTCCCTAGACTATTACCCCGTCTAGACTAATACCTCCCCTAGACTATTACCCCCTCTAGACTATTACCCTCTCTAGACTATTACCCTCTCTAGACTATTACCCTCTCTAGACTATTACCTCCTCTAGACTATTACCCCCTCTAGACTATTACCTCCTCTAGACTATTACCCTCTCTAGACTATTACCCCCTCTAGACTATTACCCTCTCTAGAATATTACCCCCTCTAGAATATTACCCTCTCTAGACAATTACCCTCCCTAGAATATTACCCCCTCTAGACTATTACCCCCTCTAGACTATTACCTCCTCTAGACTATTACCCTCTCTAGACTATTACCCCCTCTAGACTATTACCCTCTCTAAAATATTACCCCCTCTAGAATATTACCCTCTCTAGACAATTACCCTCTCTAGAATATTACCCCCTCTAGACTATTACCCCCTCTAGAATATTACCCCCTCTAAAATATTACCCTCTCTAGTCAATTACCCTCTCTAGAATATTACCCTCTCTAGAATGTTACCCTCTCTAGTCAATTAACCCCTCTAGAATATTACCCCCTCTAGACTATTAACCTCCTCTCTCTAAACTATTAACCTCCTCTCTCTAGACTATTAACCTCCTCTCTCTAGACTATTAATCTCCTCTCTCTAGACTATTAACCTCCTCTCTCTAGACTATTAATCTCCTCTCTCTAGACTATTAACCTCCTCTCTCTAGACAATTAACCTCCTCTAAACTATTAACCTCCTCTCTCTAGATTATTAATCTCCTCTCTCTAAACTATTAATCTCCTCTCTCTAGACTATTAATCTCCTCTCTCTAGACTTTTAACCTCCTCTCTCTAGATTATTAATCTCCTCTCTCTAAACTATTAATCTCCTCTCTCTAGACGTTTAACCTCCTCTCTCTAGACTTTTAACCTCCTCTCTCTGAACTATTAACCTCCTCTCTCTAAACTATTAATCTCCTCTCTCTAGACTTTTAACCTCCTCTCTCTAGACTATTAATCTCCTCTCTCTAGATTATCAATCTCATCTCTCTAAACTAATAACCTCCTCTAGACTATTAACCCCTCTAGACTATAGACTATTACCCTCTCTAGACTATTACCCCCTCTAGACTATAGACTATTACCCTTTCTAGACTATTACCCCCTCTAGACTATTACGCTCTCTAGACTATTACCCTCTCTAGACTATTACCCTCTCTAGACTATTACCCTCTCTAGACTATTACCCTCTCTAGACTATTACCCTCTCTAGAATATTACCCTCTCTAGACTATTACCCCCTCTAGACTATTACCCTCTCTAGACTATTACCCTCTCTAGACTATTACCCTCTCTAGAATATTACCCCCTCTAGACTATAGACTATTACCCTCTCTAGACTATTTCCCTCTCTAGACTATTACCTCCTCTAGACTATTACCCTCTCTAGACTATTACCCCCTCTAAACTATTACACTCTCTAGGATATTACCCCCTCTAGACTATAGACTATTACCCTCTCTAGACTATTACCCTCTCTAGACTATTACCCTCTCTAGACGATTACCCCCTCTAGACGATTACCCCCTCTAGACTATTACCTTCTCTAGACTATTACCCCCTCTAGAATATTACCCTCTCTAGACTATTACCCCCTCTAGAATATTACCCTCTCTAGAATATTACCCTCTCTAGACTATTACCCCCTCTAGACTATTACCCTCTCTAGACTATTACCCCCTCTAGAATATTACCCTCTCTAGACTATTACCCCCTCTAGAATATTACCCTCTCTAGAATATTACCCTCTCTAGACTATTACCCCCTCTAGACTATTACCTCCTCTAGACTATTACCCCCTCTAGAATATTACCCCCTCTAGACTTTTACCCTCTCTAGGCTTTTAACCTCCTCTCTCTAGACTTTTAACCTCCTCTCTCTAGACTTTTAACCTCCTCTCTCTAGACTATTAACCTCCTCTCTCTAGACTATTAACCTCCTCTAAACTATTAACTATTACCCTCTCTAGACTATTACCCCCTCTAGACTATTACCCACTCTAGACTATTACCCCCTCTAGACTGTTACCCCCTCTAGAATATTACCCCCTCTAGAATATAGACTATTACCCCCTCTAGACTATTACCTCCGCAGACTATTACCGTCTCTAGACTATTACCCTCTCTAGACTATTACCCTCTCTAGACTATTACCTCCCCTAGACTATTACCCCATCTAGACTATTACCCTCTCTAGACTATTACCCTCTCTAGACTAGTACCTCCTCTAGACTATTACCCTCTCTAGACTATTACCCTCTCTAGACTATTACCCTCTCTAGAATATTGCCCCCTCTAGACTATTACCCCCTCTAGACTATTACCTCCTCTAGACTATTACCCTCTCTAGACTATTACCCTCTCTAGACTATTACCCTCTCTAGACTACTACCTCCTCTAGACTATTACCCTCTCTAGACTGTTACCCTCTCTAGACTATTACCCACTCTAGACTATTACCCTCTCCAGAATATTACCCCCTCTAGAATATTACCCCCTCTAAAATATTACCCCCTCTAGAATATTACCCTCTCTAGACTATTACCCTCTCTAAAATATTACCCCCTCTAGTATGTTACCCTCTCTAGACAATTACCCTCTCTAGAATATTACCCCCTCTAGACTATTAAGCTCCTCTCTCTAGACTATTAACCTCCTCTCTCTAAACTATTAATCTCCCCTCTCTAGACTATTACCTCCCCTAGACTATTACCCTCTCTAGACTATTACCCTCTCTAGACTATTACCCTCCCTAGACTATTACCCCCTCTAGACTATTACCTCCCCTAGACTATAACCCCCTCTAGACTATTACCCTCTCTAGACTATTACCCTCTCTAGACTATTACCCTCTCTAGACTATTACCCTCTCTAGACTATTACCCTCTCTAGAATATTACCCCCTCTAGACTATTACCCCCTCTAGACTATTACCTCCTCTAGACTATTACCCTCTCTAGACTATTACCCCCTCTAGACTATTACCCTCTCTAGAATATTACCCCCTCTAGATTATTACCCTCTCTAAAATATTACCCCCTCTAGAATATTACCCTCTCTAGACAATTACCCTCTCTAGAATATTACCCCCTCTAGACTATTACCCCCTCTAGAATATTACCCCCTCTAAAATATTACCCTCTCTAGTCAATTACCCTCTCTAGAATATTACCCTCTCTAGAATGTTACCCTCTCTAGACTATTAACCCCTCTAGAATATTACCCCCTCTTGACTATTAACCTCCTCTCTCTAGACTATTAATCTCCTCTCTCTAGACTATTAACCTCCTCTAAACTTTTAACCTCCTTTCTCTAGACTATTAATCTCCTCTCTCTAGACTATTAACCTCCTCTCTCTAGACTATTAACCTCCTCTCTCTAGACTATTAACCTCCTCTAAACTTTTAACCTCCTCTCTCTAGACTATTAACCTCCTCTAAACTATTAACCTCCTCTCTCTAAACTATTAACCTCTCTCTAAACTATTAACATCCTCTCTCTAGACTATTAACCTCCTCTCTCTAGACAATTAACCTCCTCTCTCTAGACTATTAACCTCCTCTAAACTATTAACCTCCTCTCTCTAGATTATTAATCTCCTCTCTCTAAACCATTAATCTCCTCTCTCTAGACTATTAATCTCCTCTCTCTAGACTTTTAACCTCCTCTCTCTAGACTATTAACCTCCTCTCTCTAAACTTTTAATCTCCTGTCCCTAGACTTTTAACCTCCTCTCTCTAGACTATTAATCTCCTCTCTCTAGATTATCAATCTCCTCTCTCTAAACTATTAACCTCCTCTAGACTATTACCCCCTCTAGACTATAGACTATTACCCTCTGTAGACTATTACCCCCTCTAGACTATAGACTATTACCCTTTCTAGACTATTACCCCCTCTAGACTATTACCCTCTCTAGACTATTACCCTCTCTAGACTATTACCCTCTCTAGACTATTACCCTCTCTAGACTATTACCCTCTCTAGAATATTACCCTCTCTGGACTATTACCCCCTCTAGACTATTACCCTCTCTAGACTATTACCCTCTCTAGACTATTTCCCTCTCTAGACTATTACCTCCTCTAGACTATTACCCTCTCTAGACTGTTACCCTCTCTAGACTATTACCCACTCTAGACTATTACCCTCTCCAGAATATTACCCCCTCTAGACTATTACCCTCTCTAGAATATTACCCCCTCTAGAATATTACCCCCTCTAAAATATTACCCCCTCTAGAATATTACCCTCTCTAGACTATTACCCTCTCTAAAATATTACCCCCTCTAGAATATTACCCTCTCTAGACAATTACCCTCTCTAGAATATTACCCCCTCTAGACTATTAAGCTCCTCTCTCTAGACTATTAACCTCCTCTCTCTAAACTATTAATCTCCCCTCTCTCCCCCCCTAGACTATTACCCTCTCTAGACTATTACCCTCTCTAGACTATTACCCTCCCTAGACTATTACCCCCTGCTAGACTATTACCTCCCCTAGACTATTACCCCCTCTAGACTATTACCCTCTCTAGACTATTACCCTCTCTAGACTATTACCCTCTCTAGACTATTACCTCCTCTAGACTATTACCCTCTCTAGGCTATTACCCTCTCTAGACTATTACCCTCTCTAGAATATTACCCCCTCTAGACTATTACCCCCTCTAGACTATTACCTCCTCTCCTCTAGGCTATTACCCTCTCTAGACTATTACCCTCTCTAGAATATTACCCCCTCTAGACTATTACCCTCTCTAGACTATTACCCTCTATAGACTATTACCCTCTCTAGACTATTACCCTCTCTAGACTATTACCCTCTTTAGAATATTACCCTCTCTAGACTATTACCCCCTCTAGACTATTACCCTCTCTAGACTATTACCCTCTCTAGACTATTACCCTCCCTAGAATATTACCCCATCTAGACTATAGACTATTACCCTCTCTAGACTATTTCCCTCTCTAGACTATTACCTCCTCTAGACTATTACCCTCTCTAGACTATTTCCCTCTCTAGACTATTACCCTCTCTAGGATATTACCCCCTCTAGACTATAGACTATTACCCTCTCTAGACTATTACCCTCTCTAGACGATTACCCCCTCTAGACGATTACCCCTCTAGACTATTACCCACTCTAGACTATTACCCTCTCTAGACTATTACCCCCTCTAGAATATTACCCTCTCTAGAATATTACCCTCTCTAGACTATTACCCCCTCTAGACTATTTCCTCCTCTAGACTATTACCCCCTCTAGAATATTACCCCCTCTAGACTTTTACCCTCTCTAGACTTTTAACCTCCTCTCTCTAAACTATTAACCTCCTCTCTCTAAACTATTTACCTCCTCTCTCTAGACTATTAACCTCCTCTAAACTATTAACCTCCTCTCTCTAGACTATTAACCTCCTCTCTCTAGGCTATTAACCTCCTCTCTCTAGACTATTAACCTCCTCTAAACTATTAACCTCCTCTCTCTAGACTATTAACCTCCTCTCTCTAGACTATTAACCTCCTCTCTCTAGACTATTAACCTCCTCTAAACTATTAACATCCTCTCTCTAGACTATTAACCTCCTCTCTCTAGACTATTAATCTCCTCTCTCTAGACTATTAACCTCCTCTAAACTATTAACCTCCTCTCTCTAAACCATTAACCTCCTCTCTCTAGACTATTAACCTCCTCTCTCTAGACTATTAACCTCTCTCTAGACTATTAACCTCCTCTAAACTATTAACCCCTCTCTAAACTATTAACCTCCTCTCTCTAAACTATTAACCTCCTCTAAACTATTAACTTCCTCTCTCTAAACTATTAACCTCCTCTCTCTAAACCATTAACCTCCTCTCTCTAAACTATTAACCTCCTCTCTCTAAACTATTAACCTCCTCTCTCTAAACTATTAACCTCCTCTAAACTATTAACCTCCTCTCTCTAAACTATTAACCTCCTCTCTCTAAACTATTAACCTCCTCTAAACTATTAACCTCCTCTCTCTAGACTATTAACCTCCTCTCTCTAGACTATTAACCTCCTCTCTCTAAACTATTAACCTCCTCTAAACTATTAACCTCCTCTCTCTAAACTATTAACCTCCTCTCTCTAAACTATTAACCTCCTCTCTCTAGATTATTAACCTCCTCTCTCTAAACTATTAATCTCCTCTCTCTAGACTATTAACCTCCTCTCTCTAAACTATTAACCTCCTCTCTCTAAACTATTAACCTCCTCTCTCTAAACTATTAACTTCCTCTCTCTAAACCATTAACCTCCTCTCTCTAAACTATTAACCTCCTCTCTCTAGACTATTAACCTCCTCTCTCTAAACTATTAACCTCCTCTCTCTAAACTATTAACCTCCTCTCTCTAAACTATTAACCTCCTCTCTAAACTATTAACCTCCTCTCTCTAGACTATTAACCTCCTCTCTCTAGACTATTAACCTCCTCTCTCTAAACTATTAACCTCCTCTCTCTAAACTATTAACCTCCTCTCTCTAGACCATTAACCTCCTCTCTCTAAACTATTAACCTCCTCTCTCTAGACCATTAAACTCCTCTAAACTATTAACCTCCTCTCTCTAAACTATTAACCTCCTCTCTATAGACCATTAACCTCCTCTAAACTATTAACCTCTCTCTAAACTATTAACCTCCTCTCTCTAGACCATTAACCTCCTCTAAACTATTAACCTCCTCTCTCTAGACTATTAACCTCCTCTCTCTAAACTATTAACCTCCTCTCTCTAGACTATTAACCTCCTCTAAACTATTAACCTCTCTCTAAACTATTAACCTCCTCTCTCTAGACTATTAACCTCCTCTCTCTAAACTATTAACCTCCTCTCTCTAAACTATTAACCTCCTCTAAACTATTAACCTCCTCTCTCTAGACTATTAACCTCCTCTCTCTAGACTATTAACCTCCTCTCTCTAGACTATCAACCTCCTCTCTCTAAACTATTAACCTCCTCTCTCTAAACTATTAACCTCCTCTCTCTAGACTATTAATCTCCTCTCTAAACTATTAACCTCCTCTCTCTAAACTATTAACCTCCTCTAAACTATTAACCTCCTCTCTCTAGACTATTAAACTCCTCTCTCTAGACTATTAACCTCCTCTCTCTAAACTATTAACCTCCTCTAAACTATTAACATCCTCTCTCTAGACTATTAACCTCCTCTCTCTAGACTATTAATCTCCTCTCTCTAGACTATTAACCTCCTCTAAACTATTAACCTCATCTCTCTAGACTATTAACATCCTCTAAACTATTAACTTCCTCTCTCTAAACCATTAACCTCCTCTCTCTAGACTATTAACCTCCTCTAAACTATTAACCTCCTCTCTCTAAACCATTAACCTCCTCTCTCTAGACTATTAACCTCCTCTAAACTATTAACCTCCTCTCTCTAAACCATTAATCTCCTCTCTCTAGATTATCAATCTCCTCTCTCTAAACTATTAACCTCCTCTAGACTATTACCCCCTCTAGACTATAGACTATTACCCTCTCTAGACTATTACCCCCTCTAGACTATAGACTATTACCCTTTCTAGACTATTACCCACTCTAGACTATTACCCTCTCTAGACTATTACCCTCTCTAGACTATTACCCTCTCTAGACTATTACCCTCTCTAGACTATTACCCTCTCTAGAATATTACCCTCTCTAGACTATTACCCCCTCTAGACTATTACCCTCTCTAGACTATTACCCTCTCTAGACTATTTCCCTCTCTAGACTATTACCTCCTCTAGACTATTACCCTCTCTAGACTGTTACCCTCTCTAGACTATTACCCACTCTAGACTATTACCCTCTCCAGAATATTACCCCCTCTAGACTATTACCCTCTCTAGAATATTACCCCCTCTAGAATATTACCCCCTCTAAAATATTACCCCCTCTAGAATATTACCCTCTCTAGACTATTACCCTCTCTAAAATATTACCCCCTCTAGAATATTACCCTCTCTAGACAATTACCCTCTCTAGAATATTACCCCCTCTAGACTATTAAGCTCCTCTCTCTAGACTATTAACCTCCTCTCTCTAAACTATTAATCTCCCCTCTCTCCCCCCCTAGACTATTACCCTCTCTAGACTATTACCCTCTCTAGACTATTACCCTCCCTAGTCGCTAGACTATTAACCTCCTCTCTCTAAACTATTAACCTCATCTCTCTAGACTATTAACATCCTCTAAACTATTAACTTCCTCTCTCTAAACCATTAACCTCCTCTCTCTAGACTATTAACCTCCTCTAAACTATTAACCTCCTCTCTCTAAACCATTAACCTCCTCTCTCTAGACTATTAACCTCCTCTAAACTATTAACCTCCTCTCTCTAAACCATTAACCTCCTCTCTCTAGACTATTAACCTCCTCTCTCTAGACTATTAACCTCCTCTAAACTATTAACCTCCTCTCTCTAGACTATTAACCTCCTCTAAACTATTAACCTCCTCTAAACTATTAACCTCCTCTCTCTAGACTATTAACCTCCTCTAAACTATTAACCTCCTCTCTCTAGACTATTAACCTCCTCTCTCTAGACTATTAACCTCCTCTAAACTATTAACCTCCTCTCTCTAGACTATTAACCTCCTCTAAACTATTAACCTCCTCTCTCTAAACTATTAACCTCCTCTCTCTAGACTATTAACCTCCTCTCTCTAAACTATTAACCTCCTCTCTCTAGACTATTAACCTCCTCTAAACTATTAACCTCCTCTCTCTAAACCATTAATCTCCTCTCTCTAGATTATCAATCTCCTCTCTCTAAACTATTAACCTCCTCTAGACTATTACCCCCTCTAGACTATAGACTATTACCCTCTCTAGACTATTACCCCCTCTAGACTATAGACTATTACCCTTTCTAGACTATTACCCCCTCTAGACTATTACCCTCTCTAGACTATTACCCTCTCTAGACTATTACCCTCTCTAGACTATTACCCTCTCTAGACTATTACCCTCTCTAGAATATTACCCTCTCTAGACTATTACCCCCTCTAGACTATTACCCTCTCTAGACTATTACCCTCTCTAGACTATTTCCCTCTCTAGACTATTACCTCCTCTAGACTATTACCCTCTCTAGACTGTTACCCTCTCTAGACTATTACCCACTCTAGACTATTACCCTCTCCAGAATATTACCCCCTCTAGACTATTACCCTCTCTAGAATATTACCCCCTCTAGAATATTACCCCCTCTAAAATATTACCCCCTCTAGAATATTACCCTCTCTAGACTATTACCCTCTCTAAAATATTACCCCCTCTAGAATATTACCCTCTCTAGACAATTACCCTCTCTAGAATATTACCCCCTCTAGACTATTAAGCTCCTCTCTCTAGACTATTAACCTCCTCTCTCTAAACTATTAATCTCCCCTCTCTCCCCCCCTAGACTATTACCCTCTCTAGACTATTACCCTCTCTAGACTATTACCCTCCCTAGTCGCTAGACTATTACCCTCTCTAGACTATTACCTCCCCTAGACTATTACCCCCTCTAGACTATTACCCTCTCTAGACTATTACCCTCTCTAGACTATTACCCTCTCTAGACTATTACCTCCTCTAGACTATTACCCTCTCTAGGCTATTACCCTCTCTAGACTATTACCCTCTCTAGAATATTACCCCCTCTAGACTATTACCCCCTCTAGACTATTACCTCCTCTCCTCTAGGCTATTACCCTCTCTAGACTATTACCCTCTCTAGAATATTACCCCCTCTAGACTATTACCCTCTCTAGACTATTACCCTCTATAGACTATTACCCTCTCTAGACTATTACCCTCTCTAGACTATTACCCTCTCTAGAATATTACCCTCTCTAGACTATTACCCCCTCTAGACTATTACCCTCTCTAGACTATTACCCTCTCTAGACTATTACCCTCTCTAGAATATTACCCCATCTAGACTATAGACTATTACCCTCTCTAGACTATTTCCCTCTCTAGACTATTACCTCCTCTAGACTATTACCCTCTCTAGACTATTTCCCTCTCTAGACTATTACCCTCTCTAGGATATTACCCCCTCTAGACTATAGACTATTACCCTCTCTAGACTATTACCCTCTCTAGACGATTACCCCCTCTAGACGATTACCCCTCTAGGCTATTACCCACTCTAGACTATTACCCTCTCTAGACTATTACCCCCTCTAGAATATTACCCTCTCTAGAATATTACCATCTCTAGACTATTACCCCCTCTAGACTATTTCCTCCTCTAGACTATTACCCCCTCTAGAATATTACCCCCTCTAGACTTTTACCCTCTCTAGACTTTTAACCTCCTCTCTCTAAACTATTAACCTCCTCTCTCTAAACTATTTACCTCCTCTCTCTAGACTATTAACCTCCTCTAAACTATTAACCTCCTCTCTCTAGACTATTAACCTCCTCTCTCTAGGCTATTAACCTCCTCTCTCTAGACTATTAACCTCCTCTAAACTATTAACCTCCTCTCTCTAGACTATTAACCTCCTCTCTCTAGACTATTAACCTCCTCTCTCTAGACTATTAACCTCCTCTAAACTATTAACATCCTCTCTCTAGACTATTAACCTCCTCTCTCTAGACTATTAATCTCCTCTCTCTAGACTATTAACCTCCTCTAAACTATTAACCTCCTCTCTCTAAACCATTAACCTCCTCTCTCTAGACTATTAACCTCCTCTCTCTAGACTATTAACCTCTCTCTAGACTATTAACCTCCTCTAAACTATTAACCCCCTCTAAACTATTAACCTCCTCTCTCTAAACTATTAACCTCCTCTAAACTATTAACTTCCTCTCTCTAAACTATTAACCTCCTCTCTCTAAACCATTAACCTCCTCTCTCTAAACTATTAACCTCCTCTCTCTAAACTATTAACCTCCTCTCTCTAAACTATTAACCTCCTCTAAACTATTAACCTCCTCTCTCTAAACTATTAACCTCCTCTCTCTAAACTATTAACCTCCTCTAAACTATTAACCTCCTCTCTCTAGACTATTAACCTCCTCTCTCTAGAATATTAACCTCCTCTCTCTAAACTATTAACCTCCTCTAAACTATTAACCTCCTCTCTCTAAACTATTAACCTCCTCTCTCTAAACTATTAACCTCCTCTCTCTAGATTATTAACCTCCTCTCTCTAAACTATTTATCTCCTCTCTCTAGACTATTAACCTCCTCTCTCTAAACTATTAACCTCCTCTCTCTAAACTATTAACCTCCTCTCTCTAAACTATTAACATCCTCTCTCTAAACCATTAACCTCCTCTCTCTAAACTATTAACCTCCTCTCTCTAGACTATTAACCTCCTCTCTCTAAACTATTAACCTCCTCTCTCTAAACTATTAACCTCCTCTCTCTAAACTATTAACCTCCTCTCTAAACTATTAACCTCCTCTCTCTAGACTATTAACCTCCTCTCTCTAGACTATTAAACTCCTCTCTCTAAACTATTAACCTCCTCTCTCTAAACTATTAACCTCCTCTCTCTAGACCATTAACCTCCTCTCTCTAAACTATTAACCTCCTCTCTCTAGACCATTAAACTCCTCTAAACTATTAACCTCCTCTCTCTAAACTATTAACCTCCTCTCTATAGACCATTAACCTCCTCTAAACTATTAACCTCTCTCTAAACTATTAACCTCCTCTCTCTAGACCATTAACCTCCTCTAAACTATTAACCTCCTCTCTCTAGACTATTATCCTCCTCTCTCTAAACTATTAACCTCCTCTCTCTAGACTATTAACCTCCTCTAAACTATTAACCTCTCTCTAAACTATTAACCTCCTCTCTCTAGACTATTAACCTCCTCTCTCTAAACTATTAACCTCCTCTCTCTAAACTATTAACCTCCTCTAAACTATTAACCTCCTCTCTCTAGACTATTAACCTCCTCTCTCTAGACTATTAACCTCCTCTCTCTAAACTATTAACCTCCTCTCTCTAAACTATTAACCTCCTCTCTCTAAACTATTAACCTCCTCTCTCTAAACTATTAACCTCCTCTAAACTATTAACCTCCTCTCTCTAGACTATTAACCTCCTCTCTCTAGACTATTAACCTCCTCTCTCTAAACTATTAACCTCCTCTCTCTAAACTATTAACCTCCTCTCTCTAGACTATTAACCTCCTCTCTCTAAACTATTAACCTCCTCTCTCTAAACTATTAACCTCCTCTCTCTAGACCATTAACCTCCTCTAAACTATTAACCTCCTCTCTCTAGATTATTAACCTCCTCTAAACTATTAACCTCCTCTCTCTAGACTATTAACCTCCTCTAAACTATTAACCTCCTCTCTCTAAACTATTAACCTCCTCTCTCTACACTATTAACCTCCTCTCTCTAAACTATTAACCTCATCTCTCTAGACTATTAACATCCTCTAAACTATTAACTTCCTCTCTCTAAACCATTAACCTCCTCTCTCTAGACTATTAACCTCCTCTAAACTATTAACCTCCTCTCTCTAAACCATTAACCTCCTCTCTCTAGACTATTAACCTCCTCTAAACTATTAACCTCCTCTCTCTAAACCATTAACCTCCTCTCTCTAGACTATTAACCTCCTCTCTCTAGACTATTAACCTCCTCTAAACTATTAACCTCCTCTCTCTAGACTATTAACCTCCTCTAAACTATTAACCTCCTCTCTCTAGACTATTAACCTCCTCTAAACTATTAACCTCCTCTCTCTAGACTATTAACCTCCTCTCTCTAGACTATTAACCTCCTCTAAACTATTAACCTCCTCTCTCTAGACTATTAACCTCCTCTAAACTATTAACATCCTCTCTCTAAACTATTAACCTCCTCTCTCTAGACTATTAACCTCCTCTCTCTAAACTATTAACCTCCTCTCTCTAGACTATTAACCTCCTCTAAACTATTAACCTCCTCTCTCTAGACTATTAACCTCCTCTCTCTAGACTATTAACCTCCTCTAAACTATTAACCTCCTCTCTCTAGACTATTAACCTCCTCTCTCTAGACTATTAACCTCCTCTAAGCTATTAACCTCCTCTCTCTAGACTATTAACCTCCTGTGAACTATTAACCTCCTCTCTCTAAACTATTAACCTCCTCTCTCTAGACTATTAACCTCCTCTCTCTAAACTATTAACCTCCTCTCTCTAGACTATTAACCTCCTCTCTCTAGACTATTAACCTCCTCTCTCTAGACTATTAACCTCCTCTCTCTAGACTATTAACCTCCTCTCTCTAGACCATTAACCTCCTCTAAACTATTAACCTCCTCTAAACTATTAACCTCCTCTCTCTAAACTATTAACCTCCCCTCTCTAAACTATTAACCTCCTCTCTCTAAACTATTAACCTCCCCTCTCTAAACTATTAACCTCCTCTAAACTATTAACCTCCTCTCTCTAAACTATTAACCTCCCCTCTCTAAACTATTAACCTCCTCTCTCTAAACTATTAACCTCCTCTAAACTATTAATCTCCTCTCTCTAAACTATTAACCTCCTCTAAACTATTAACCTCCTCTCTCTAGACTATTAACCTCCTCTCTCTAGACTATTAACCTCCTCTCTCTAGACTATTAACCTCCTCTCTCTAGACTATTAACCTCCTCTCTCTAGACTATTAACCTCCTCTCTCTAAACTATTAACCTCCTCTCTCTAGACTATTAACCTCCTCTCTCTAAACTATTAACCTCCTCTCCAAACTATTAACCTCCTCTCTCCAAACGTTCAACCTCCTCTCTCTAGACTCACAACTTTCTTTATTGAGCTCTCTATCCTGAAGCATTCAAGGAAAATAACACCCTCCCTACAATCAGACATGGGTGAGGTTTGATAATGCTGTGGGGTTGCTTTTTTTCCCTCTGGTACTGGGGTCGAAGTGCACATGGCATCATGACATCTGAAGATTATCAGGTCTTTTGGATTCCAATCTTCAATCCACTGTCCAAAAATGTTGTCACCATTGAATGTTGTTGGTCTTCCAGCAGGACAATGACCCCAAACACACATCAAAAAGCTGTTATGTGGCCCCAGCTGTTATGTGGCCCACAGCTGCATTTTGACTTTGAAGTGAAAATGTCCATTTCAGTTTCGATTTGTTTTCTTCTTCTTGTTTGTAAATCAAACAAATACACATGTGAACACCAAACGTTTTTTCAATAGGAACTTATTTTAGAAGAAATAGTCAATCATGACAATATATTTGACAGCATCTGTATTCTCAGACCTACACCCCCAACCATCCCCAACCCCAACCTATACCCTACACCCCCAACATCCCCAATCTATACCCTATACCCCCAACCATCCCCAACCTATACCCTACACCCCAACCATCCCCAACCTATACCCTACACCCCCAACCATCCCCAACCTATACCCTACACCCCAACCATCCCCAACCTATATCCTACTCCCCAACCATCCCCAACCTATACCCTACACCCCCAACCATCCCCAACCTATACCCTACACCCCAACCATCCCCAACCTATACCCTACACCCCCAACCATCCCCAACCTATACCCTACACCCCCAACCATCCCCAACCTATACCCTACACCTCCAACCATCCCCAACCTATACCCTACACCCCCAACCATCCCCAACCTATACCCTACACCCCCAACCATCCCCAACCTATACCCTATACCCCGAACCATCCCCAACCTATACCCTATACCTCCAACCATCCCCAACCTATACCTACACCCCCAACCATCCCCAACCTATACCCTACACCCCCAACCATCCCCAATCTATACCCTATACCCCCAACCATCTCCAACCTATACCCTACACCCCAACCATCCCCAACCTATACCCTACACCCCCAACCATCCCCAACCTATACCCTACACCCCAACCATCCCCAACCTATACCCTACACCCCAACCATCCCCAACCTATACCCTACACCCCCAACCATCCCCAACCTATACCCTACACCCCCAACCATCCCCAACCTATACCCTACACCTCCAACCATCCCCAACCTATACCCTACACCCCCAACCATCCCCAACCTATACCCTACACCCCCAAACATCCCGAACCTATACCCTACACCCCCAACCATCCCCAACCTATACCCTACACCCCCAACCATCCCCAACCTATACCCTACACCCCAACCATCCCCAACCTATACCCTACACCCCCAACCATCCCCAACCTATACCCTACACCCCCACCCATCCCCAACCTATACCCTACACCCCAACCATCCCCAACCTATACCCTACACCCCCAACCATCCCCAACCTATACCCTACACCCCAACCATCCCCAACCTATACCCTACACCCCCAACCATCCCCAACCTATAACCTACACCTCCAAGCATCCCCAACCTATACCCTACACCCCCAACCATCCCCAACCTATACCCTACACCCCCAACCATCCCCAACCTATACCCTACACCCCCAACCATCCCCAACCTATAACCTACACCTCCAACCATCCCCAACCTACACCCTACACCCCCAACCATCCCCAACCTATACCCTACACCCCAACCATCCCCAACCTATACCCTACACCCCCAACCATCCCCAACCTATATCCTACACCCCCAACCATCCCCAACCTATACTCTACACCCCCACCGTAACCAATCTCAATATAGCTCCATCTGCTGCCTGCCAACTCCCATTACCCTCCAGACCCTGTAACTCTCACTACCCTCCAGACCCTCCAGTCCCTGTAACTCCCATTACCCTCCAGACCATGTATCTCCCATTTCCCTCCAGTCCCTGTATCTCCCATTACCCTCCAGACCCTGTAACTCCCATTACCCTCCAGACCCTATATCTCCCATTACCCTCCAGACCCTGTAACTCCCATTACCCTCCAGTCCCTGTAACTCCCATTACCCTCCAGTCCCTGTAACTCCCATTACCCTCCAGTCCCTGTAACTCCCATTACCCTCCAGACCCTGTATCTCCCATTACCCTCCAGTCCCTGTAACTCCCATTACCCTCCAGTCCCTGTAACTCCCATTACCCTCCAGTCCCTGTAACTCCCATTACCCTCCAGTCCCTGTAACTCCCATTACCCTCCAGACCCTGTAACTCCCATTACCCTCCAGACCCTGTATCTCCCATTACCCTCCAGACCCTGTATCTCCCATTACCCTCCAGACCCTGTAACTCCCATTACCCTCCAGTCCCTGTAACTCCCATTACCCTCCAGTCCCTGTAACTCCCATTACCCTCCAGTCCCTGTAACTCCCATTACCCTCCAGACCCTGTAACTCCCATTACCCTCCAGACCCTGTAACTCCCATTACCCTCCACATCCTGTAACTAACATTCACTTTCCACTTTTCACTCCAGAGATTATTATCTAGCCTCCATACCAAGTGGCACCCTATTCCCTATCTAGTGCACTACTTTTGACCAGGTCCCATGGTAGGTAGTGCACTATATAGGGTATATGGTGCCATTTGTGATGCATATTCCTAGTCAAGGTCTTTCCAATACCTCTGTACAATAATACACCCACTCACACTCACTCAGTCACAGCAGCCGGCTAAATGACCATCTGCCCGTGTACTGAGTCTATACACTGGGTAAGAGATAGAGGGTGATGGAGGGAAGGGAGCGAGAAATGAGTGGGAGAGGAAGGGAACAAGGGAGAGAGACAGACAGGCAGACAGACAGAAAGAGAAAGAAAGAAGAGAGAGAGGGAGAGAGAGAGATTTCAGGAGGGAGGGAGGGAGTAAGGGAGAGAGGGAGGGAGGGAGGGAGGTTGAGGGAGGGAGGGAGGGAGTGAAAGGGAGAGAGAAGAACAGGAGGGAGGGAGGGAGGGAGGGAGGGAGGGAGGGAGGGAGGGAGGGAGGGATTGAAAGGGAGAGAGAAGAACAGGAGGGAGTAAGGGGGGAGGGAGGGAGGGAGGGAGGGAGGGAGGGAGGGAAAGGGAGAGAGAGAACAATGCAAGTGTTTTAGCCAGTCAGTCCTAGTAGATCCAGCTAAGACCTTTGTGTTGCTACTGAAGGAGTCTTTGTAGGATCATGACAAAGCTGCAGAAAGGTGCCTTTGTGTGCTAACAAAAGAGGTGTGTGTAGGAGGGGGGGCTTGCATCTAAGGCATCCCACTGGGCTCACACTGGTTGGATCAATGTTGTTTGAAATTACATTGAACCAACGTGGAATAGACATTGAATTGACTTCTGTGTCTAGTGAAAATGTGTTTGCTGGGTGTGTCTGTGCATGTATTATATTATATATATATAGATATTATATTATATCTCTGTCTGACTGTGCTGCACTCTCTCTCTCTCTCTCTCTCTCTCTCTCTCTCTCTCTCTCTCTCTCTCTCTCTCTCTATCTCTCTCTCTCTCTGTCTCTCTGTCTTTCTCTCTCTCTCTCTCTCTCTCTCTCTCTCTCTCTCTCTCTCTCTCTCTGTCTCTCTCTCTCTCTCTCTCTCTGTCTCTCTGTCTCTCCCATCTCTCTCTCGCTCTCTCTGTCTCTCTGTCTCTCTCTCTATCTCTCTCTCTCTCTCTCTCTGTCTCTCTCTCAATTCAATTCAATTTGCTTTATTGGCATGACGTAACAATGTACATATTGCCAAAGCTTATTTAAAACATAAAAAATGAGAATCAAAATGGTCAACGGGACAACAGTAACAACAATAACCAAGGGTCAAAATAACCATACATTGAACAATAACAATAAGCATACAGTAGAGGACATGTGCAGGTTGATTGGTCTGTCAGACACTGTCCCTCAACTTTTGGGGGAGGGAGGTTAAGAGGGAGGGAGGAAGGGAGTGAGGGAGGCAGCAATGTAGTGCGCTGCCAACCCACAGCTCTCTGCGTCCTCCCCCAACAGGACGGGTAGCCTATCCTCATCAGAGAGGTCTTTGAAACCTTGAATAAGAGTTTCAAATTTGGGGAAATGACACTCTCTAATTGTTTTATATTTTTTACATTTTGTCAGGAAATGCAGCTCCGTCTCAGGTTCTGCTGTTGTGCAGTGGTTGCACAACCTTTCCTCTACAGGGAGCCAGGTTTTCCTGTGTCTACCCTTCTCAATGGCAAGGCTGTGCTCACTGAGCCTGTACTTTGTCAAGGTTTTTCTAAGGTTTTGATCAGTAACCATGGTCAAATATTTAGCCACGGTGTACTGTCGATTTAGGGCCAGATAGAACTGCATTTTGCTATGTGTTTGTGCTTGTGTTTCCCAATAAGCAATATCGTTTTGTTCTGACTGTGTTGTAATTTGGTTTAACCTGATTGATTGGATGTTCTGGTCCTGAGGCTTCAGTGTGTTAGTAGAACAGGTTTGTGAACTCAGCCCCAGGACCAGCTGGATGAGGGGGCTCTTTTCTTTGCTCAGCTCTGTTTCCAAAACTTAATTGCTCTTTTTTGAGTTTTTATTATTAGTGGATATTTGCCTAATTCTGCTCTGCAGGCATTGTTTGTAGTTTTCCTCTGGACATGTAGGAGAATCTTACAGAACTCTGCATGCAGGGTTTCAATGGGATGTTTGCTTGTTTTGCAAGTGGACCCCACACCTCGCTGCCATAAAGTGCAATTGGTTAAATGACATATTCCATTAGTTTTAGCCAAATTTTAATAGGTATTTCAATTTGAATTTGCTTTTTAATGGCGTAGAATGCCCTGCGTGCTTTCTCTCTCAGTTCATCCACTGCCTCATTAAGGTGTCCAGTTGAGCTTATTTTTAAACCTAAGTAATTGTAGTGTGTGCAGTACTCTATATATTTTGTACCAATTGAGAACTTTGGTCTAATTCCCTGAGATCTGGATCTTCTCTGGAAAATCATTATTTTAGTATTTTGGGGGTTTACTGTCAGGGCCCAGGTCTGGCAGTACTGCTCTAGCAGGTCCAGGCTCTGCTGTAGGCCATGTGCTGTGGGTGACAGCAGGCATAGGTCATCTGCGCAGAGTAGGCATTTAACTTTTGAATAATGGAGACTAACACCAGGGTCTGAGGATTTTTCTAGAATAGTGGCCAATTCATTGATGTAAATATTGAAGAGTGCAGGGCTCAGATTGCAACCCTGACGAAGGCCCCGCCCCTGGTTAAAGAATTCTGTTATTTTCTTGCCATTTTTAATGCTGCACGTATTGCCAGTATACATTGATTTAATTATGTCATATGTTTTACCCCCTACACCACTTTCAATAACTTTGTAGAACAGTCCTGTATGCCAAATAGAATCAAATGCTTTTGGAAGTCGATAAAGTAAGCATATATTTGGTATTATTTTGGTGGACATGTTTATCTATCAGGGTGTGTAGGGTGTAAATATGATCAGTTGTGCGATGTTTTGGTA
>NC_074674.1:44290130-44367895 GCF_029448725.1 Salvelinus fontinalis | reverse complement strand
GAGAGAGCGAGAGAGAGAGAGAGAGAGAGAGAGAGAGAGAGAGAGAGAGAGAGAGAGAGAGAGAGAGAGAGAGAGAGAGAGAGGGTGAATGCATGTTCTATGATGGACAGAGCCAGTCGAAGGAGAGTGCTATTAGAGAAGCAACTGAAAGAGAGGGGTACTTAGCTAAAAGGTTCCACACACACACACACACACTCACACACACACACACACACACACACACACACACACACACACACACACACACACACACACACACACACACACACACACACACACACACACACACACACACACACACACACACACACACACACACACACACACACACACACACACACACACACACACACACACACATGCACACACACCTATACACACACCTATACACACCCACACATACGCATACACATACACTCGTGTACATACACAGATACAGAGTGCATAGAACATGTGGGCTCCTGGCAGCATTAGGGCCTGTGAGACTGGATGTGATGTAGGGATGCATGGTTCAAAGAGGAAGGGATGGAAGGATGAAGGACAAAGGGAGAGGACAGGATAAGAGAAGATGAGGGGAGAGGACAGGATGAGAGGAGATGAGGGGAGAGGACAGGATAAGAGAAGATGAGGGGAGAGGACAGGTTAAGAGAAGATGAGGGGAGAGGACAGGATGAGAGGAGATGAGGGGAGAGGACAGGATAAGAGAAGATGAGGGGAGAGGACAGGATGAGAGGAGATGAGGGGAGAGGACAGGATGAGAGGAGATGAGGGGAGAGGACAGGATGAGGGGAGATGAGGGGAGAGGACAGGATGAGGGGAGATGAGGGGAGAGGACAGGATGAGAGGAGATGAGGGGAGAGGACAGGATGAGAGAAGATGAGGGGAGAGGACAGGATGAGAGGAGATGAGGGGAGAGGACAGGATAAGAGAAGATGAGGGGAGAGGACAGGATGAGAGGAGATGAGGGGAGAGGACAGGATGAGGGGAGATGAGGGGAGAGGACAGGATGAGAGGAGATGAGGGGAGAGGACAGGATGAGGGGAGATGAGGGGAGAGGACAGGATGAGAGGAGATGAGTGGAGAGGACAGGATAAGAGAAGATGAGGGGAGAGGACAGGATAAGAGAAGATGAGGGGAAAGGACAGGATGAGGGAAGATGAGGGGAGAGGACAGGATGAGAGGAGATGAGGGGAGAGGACAGGATGAGGGGAGATGAGGGGAGAGGACAGGATGAGAGGAGATGAGGGGAGAGGACAGGATGAGGGGGGATGAGGGGAGGGGACAGGATGAGGGGAGAGGACAGGATGAGAGAAGATGGGGGGAGAGGACAGGATGAGGGGAGAGGACAGGATGAGGGGAGAGGACAGGATGAGACGATGAGGGGAGAGGACAGGATGAGAGAAGATGGGGGGAGAGGACAGGATGAGAAGATGAGGGGAGAGGAGGAGAATAGTAAGGGAGAGGAAGAGAAGATGGGGAGAGAATGTGGTGAGTGTATAAAGGGAGGAGAAGATGGGGAGAGGAGGAGAAAAGTAAGGGAGAGGAGGAGAAGATGGGGAGAGAATGTGGTGAGTGTATAAAGGGAGGAGAGGAGAGGAGTCAGACAGTTTGGGTCTTAAGAATGAATAGACAGTGTGTGTGTGTGTGTGTGTGTGTGTGTGTGTGTGTGTGTGTGTGTGTGTGTGTGTGTGTGTGTGTGTGTGTGTGTCTGTCTTAATGTGTGTGTGTGTGTAGTGTGTGTGTGTGTGTGTATCAAATCAAATGTATTTATATAGCCCTTCTTACATCGGCTGATATCTCAAAGTGCTGTACAGAAACCCAGCCTAAAATCCCAAAGAGCAAGCAATGCAGGTGTAGAAGCACAGTGGCTATGAAAAACTCCCTAGAAAGGCCAAAACCTAGGAAGAAACCTAGAGAGGAACCAGGCTATGAGGGGTGGCCAGTCCTCTTCTGGCTGTGCCGGGTGGAGATTACAACAGAACATGGCCAAGATGCTCAAATGTTCATAAATGACCAGCAGGGTCAGATAATAATAATCACAGTAGTTGTCGAGGGTGCAGCAAGTCAGCACCTCAGGAGTAAATGTCAGTTGGCTTTTCATAGCCGATCATTAAGAGTATCTCTACCGCTCCTGCTCTCTAGAGAGTTGAAAACAGCAGGTCTGGGACAGGTAGCACGTCCGGTGAACAGGTCAGGGTTCCATAGCCGCAGGCAGAACAGTTGAAACTGGAGCAGCAGCACGACCAGGTGGACTGGGGACAGCAAGGAGTCATCATGCCAGGTAGTCCTGAGGCATGGTCCTAGGGTTCAGGTCCTCCGAGAGAGAGAAAGAAAGAGAGAAAGAGAGAATTAGAGAGAGCATACTTCAATTCACACAGGACACCGGATAAGACAGGAGAAGTACTCCAGATATAACAAACTGACCCTAGCCCCCCGACACATAAACTACTGCAGCAAAAATACTGGAGGCTGAGACAGGAGGGGTCAGGCGACACTGTGTACTCCAATCAAGTTGTAGAAACATCTCAAGGAGGATCAATGGAAACAGGATGCAACTGAGCTCAATTTCGAGTCTCATAGTCTGAATACTTATGTAAGTCAAATATTTCCGTTTTTTGTTTTGAATAAATTTGCAAATATATTTAAAAAGAAATCTGTTTTCACTTTGTCATTATGGGGTATTGTGTGTAGATTGATGTGGGGAAAAATTATTGAATACATTTTAGAATAAGTTTATAACGTAACAAAATGTGGAAAAAGGGAAGGGGTCTGAATACTTTTCCGAAATAACTGAAATTAGTTTTACTTTCAGTCAATACTAATTTCAGGTCAATAAAGTTTTGGGTACTAAAAAATGTCTGCAGCATTGAAGGTCCCCATGAACACAATGACCTCCATTATTATTAAATGGACGAAGTTTGGAACCACCAAGACTCTTCCTAGAGCTGTCCGCCTGGTCAAACTGAGCAATCTGGGGAGAAGAACCTTGGTCAGGGAGGTGGCCAAGAACCCGATGATCACTCTGACAGAGCTCCAGAGTTCCTCTCTGGGGATGAAAGAACCTTCCAGAAGGACATCCATCTCTGCAGCACTCCAGCAATCAGGCCTTTGTGGTAGAGTGGCCAGACGGAAGCCCCTCCTCAGTAAAAGGCACATGACAGTCCGTTCAAAGTTTGCCAAAAGGCACCTAAAGGAATCTTGGACTATGAAAAACAAGATTCTCTGGTCTGCTGAAACCAAGATTGAAGTTCTTGACCTGAATGCCAAGCGCAACGTCTGGAGGAAACCTGGCACCATCCCTACGGTGAAGCATGGTGGTGGCAGCATCATGCTGTGGGGATGGTTTTCAGCGGCAGGGACTGAGAGACTAGTCAGGCTTGAGGGAAAGATGAATGGAGCAAAGTACAGAGAGATCCTTGATGAAAACCTGCTCCAGAGCGCTCAGGACCTCAGAATGGAGGCGAAGTTTTGCCTTCCAACAGGACAACGACACTATGCACACAGCCAAGACAACGCAGCAGTGGCTTCGGGACAAGTATCTGAATGTCCTTGAGTGGCCCAGCTAGAGCCCGCACTTGAACCCGATCGAAACATCTCTGGAGAGACCTGAAAATAGCTGTGTAACGACGCTCCCCATCCAACTTGACTGAGCTTGAGAGGATATACAGAGCAGAATGGGAGAAACAGGTGTGCCAAGCTTGTAGCGTCATACCAAAGAAGACTCGAGGCTGTAATCACTGCCAAAGGTGTTTCAACAAAGTACTTTTCTGAATACTTATGCAAATGTGATATTGCAGTTGTTTATTTGTTTATAAATGTGCAAAAATGTCTAAAAACCTGTTTTTGCTTTGTTATTATGGGGTATTGTGATGTCATTATGGGATATTGTGATGTCATTATGGGGTATTGTGTGTAGATAGAGGAGGGAAAAAATAATTGATTTGATTTTAGAAAAAGGCTGTAACGTAACAAGATTGAGAAAAAGTCCGGGGGTCTGAATTCTTTCTGAATGTACTGTAGTAAATGTTGTTCTCTAGAATGCATTAAAATAACTCTGATGATTTAAGCTTATGCACTTTGGATGATGTCCACATTGATCGTGTCCCTGCTTTGAGGCATCGGATGAAAAGCTGTCTTTTAAAAAGCATGTTGATAAGTTAAGAAGCTGAGAGTAGAAAATGGGCTTCTTCTATAGAAACAAGTCATGCCTTTCGCTAAATATACTGAACAAAAATATAAACGCAACATGTAAAGTGTTGGTCCCATGTTTCATGAGCTGAAATAAAAGATCCCAGAAATGTTCCATACGCACAAAAAGATTATTTCTCAAAATATTTGTTCACACATTTGTTTACATCCATGTTGGTGAGCATTTCTCCTTTACCAAGATAATCCATCCACCTGACAGGTGTGGCATATCAAGAAGCTGATTAAACAGCATGTTCATTACACAGGTGCATCTTGTACTGGGGACAATAAAAGGCCACTCTAAAATGTGCAGTTTTGTCACACAGCACAATGCAACTGATGTCTCATGTTTTGAGGGAGTGTGCAATTGGCATGCTGACTGCAGGAATTTCCACCAGAGCTGTTGCCAGAAAATGTAATATCAATTTCTCTACCATAAGTCGCCTCCAACATTGTTTTAGGGAATTTGGCAGTACGTCCAACCGGCCTCTCAACCATAGACCACGTGTAACCACTCCAGCCCAGGACCTCCACATCCTGCTTCTTCACCTGTAGGATCATCTGAGACCAGCCACCTGGACAGCTCATGAAACTTTGGGATTTGCACAACTGAAGAATTTCTGCACAAACTGTCAGAAACCGTCTCAGGGAAGCTCAACTTCATGCTCGTCTTGACCTGATTCCTGTTCAGCATTGTAACCGACTTCAGTCAACATATGCTCACCTTCGATGGCCACCGGCACGCTGGGAGAAGTGTGCTCTTCACGGATGAATCCTGGTTTCAACTGTACCGGGCAGATGGTAGACAGCTTGTATGGTGTTGTGTGGGCAAGCGGTTTGCTGATGTCAACATTGTGAACAGAGTGCCCCATGGTGGCGGTGGGGGTTATGGTATGTCTAGGCATAAGATACGGACAATGAAAAATATTGCATTTTATTGCTGGCAATTTGAATGCACAGAGAAACCGTGATGAGATCCTGAGGCCCATTGTCGTGCCATTCTTCCACCACCATTTCCTCATGTTGCAGCATGATAATGCACAGCCCCATGTCGCAAGGATCTGTACACAACCCCTGGAAGCTGAACATGTCCCAGTTCTTCCATGGTCTACATACTCACCAGACATGTCCCCCATTGAGCATGTTTGGGATGCTCTGGATCGACAGTTACAACAGTGTGTTCCAGTTCCTGCCAATATCCAGAAACTGCGCACAGCCATTAACGAGGAGTGGGACAACTTTCCACAGGTCACAATCAACAGCCTGATCAACTCTATGTGAAGTAGATGTGTCGTGCTGCATGGGAGAAACGGTGGTCACACCAGATAATGACTGGTTTTCTGATCCACTTTTCTACCTTTTTTTCTTATTAAGGTATCTGTGACCAACAGATGCTTATCTGTATTCCCAGTCATGTGAAATCCATAGATTAGGGCCTAATGAATGTATTTTAATTGACTGATTTCCTCATATGAACTGAAACTCAGTAAAATCTGAGAAATTGTTGCATGTTGCGTTAATATTTTTGTTCAGTGTAATTAATCTGAAAATATATATATATATAAGTAGTAGTATGTAGTATGAAAGCAGATTATTCCGTCGACCTTCCTCCTATCGGCCCTAGACTACGGAGACGTTCCTCCTATCGGTCCTAGACTACGGAGACGTTCCTCCTCTCGGTCCTAGACTACGGAGACGTTCCTTCTCTCGGTCCTAGACTATGGATACGTTCCTCCTATCGGTCCTAGACTACGGAGACGTTCCTCCTATCGGCCCTAGACTATGGAGATGTTCCTCCTATCGGCCCTAGACTATGGAGACGTTCCTCCTATCGGTCCTAGACTATGGAGACGTTCCTCCTATCGGCCCTAGACTACGGAGACGTTCCTCCTATCGGTCCTAGACTATGGATACGTTCCTCCTATCGGTCCTAGACTATGGAGACGTTCCTCCTCTCGGTCCTAGACTACGGAGACGTTCCTCCTCTCGGTCCTAGACTACGGAGACGTTCCTCCTATCGGTCCTAGACTATGGAGACGTTCCTCCTATCGGTCCTAGACTATGGAGACGTTCCTCCTATCGGTCCTAGACTATGGAGACGTTCCTCCTATCGGTCCTAGACTACGGAGACGTTCCTCCTCTCGGTCCTAGACTACGGAGACGTTCCTCCTCTCGGTCCTAGACTATGGAGACGTTCCTCCTATCGGTCCTAGACTACGGAGACGTTCCTCCTATCGGTCCTAGACTACGGAGACGTTCCTCCTATCGGTCCTAGACTACGGAGACGTTCCTCCTATCGGTCCTAGACTATGGAGACGTTCCTCCTATCGGTCCTAGACTATGGATACGTTCCTCCTATCGGTCCTAGACTACGGAGACGTTCCTCCTCTCGGTCCTAGACTACGGAGACGTTCCTCCTCTCGGTCCTAGACTACGGAGACGTTCCTCCTATCGGTCCTAGACTATGGAGACGTTCCTCCTATCGGTCCTAGACTATGGAGACGTTCCTCCTATCGGTCCTAGACTATGGAGATGTTCCTCCTATCGGTCCTAGACTATGGAGATGTTCCTCCTATCGGTCCTAGACTATGGAGATGTTCCTCCTATCGGTCCTAGACTATGGAGACGTTCCTCCTATCGGTCCTAGACTATGGAGATGTTCCTCCTATCGGTCCTAGACTATGGAGACGTTCCTCCTATCGGTCCTAGACTATGGAGATGTTCCTCCTATCGGTCCTAGACTACGGAGACGTTCCTCCTATCGGTCCTAGACTATGGAGACGTTCCTCCTATCGGTCCTAGACTATGGATACGTTCCTCCTATCGGCCCTAGACTACGGAGACGTTCCTCCTATCGGTCCTAGACTACGGAGACGTTCCTCCTATCGGTCCTAGACTATGGAGATGTTCCTCCTATCGGTCCTAGACTATGGAGACGTTCCTCCTATCGGTCCTAGACTACGGAGACGTTCCTCCTATCGGCCCTAGACTATGGATACGTTCCTCCTATCGGTCCTAGACTACGGAGACGTTCCTCCTATCGGTCCTAGACTATGGAGATGTTCCTCCTATCGGTCCTAGACTATGGAGACGTTCCTCCTATCGGTCCTAGACTACGGAGACGTTCCTCCTATCGGTCCTAGACTACGGAGACGTTCCTCCTATCGGTCCTAGACTACGGAGACGTTCCTCCTATCGGTCCTAGACTATGGAGACGTTCCTCCTATCGGTCCTAGACTATGGAGACGTTCCTCCTATCGGTCCTAGACTACGGAGACGTTCCTCCTATCGGTCCTAGACTATGGAGACGTTCCTCCTATCGGTCCTAGACTACGGAGACGTTCCTCCTATCGGTCCTAGACTATGGAGACGTTCCTCCTATCGGTCCTAGACTATGGAGACGTTCCTCCTATCGGTCCTAGACTATGGAGACGTTCCTCCTATCGGTCCTAGACTATGGAGACGTTCCTCCTATCGGTCCTAGACTACGGAGACGTTCCTCCTATCGGTCCTAGACTACGGAGACGTTCCTCCTATCGGTCCTAGACTATGGAGACGTTCCTCCTATCGGTCCTAGACTACGGAGACGTCATCTGCTGTATATGAACGTAGCTGCCACCTCGTTTTCGCCGTTAGAAGCAGTTGATCCTAGCGCCCTGCTCTTTATTACGGGTGACATCATCACTGTATTCTCTACCAGGAAGAGGGCTGGACCTCTTTGATGTTGATACATTGCTATGTTTTTCATTTATAAAGCCCTTTTTACAAATAAGTCCCACTATATCTAACATTATTATTAAACGTTATACTTATGAGTTACCACACCCGGTCTCAGGGATCGTTAACTCTGGAAATTCCTCTGGTCTCTACGGAGTTAAGTAAATCTGTGTTTAGTTTTCGTATAACTTATTTGTGGAACAATACATGTGATGTTTTGGAGTCTCTCGGTCAATTCAGAAAGCTGTTTGAAGACCTTATAACTGATGAATGTGTTCTGGTGTCTCTCGGTCAATTCAGAAAGCTGTTTGAAGACCTTATTACTGAGGAATGTGTTCTGGTGTCTCTCGGTCAATTCAGAAAGCTGTTTGAAGACCTTATTACTGAGGAATGTGTTCTGGTGTCTCTCGGTCAATTCAGAAAGCTGTTTGAAGACCTTATTACTGAGGAATGTGTTCTGGTGTCTCTCGGTCAATTCAGAAAGCTGTTTGAAGACCTTATAACTGAGGAATGTGTTCTGGTGTCTCTCGGTCAATTCAGAAAGCTGTTTGAAGACCTTATTACTGAGGAATGTGTTCTGGTGTCTCTCGGTCAATTCAGAAAGCTGTTTGAAGACCTTATAACTGAGGAATGTGTTCTGGTGTCTCTCGGTCAATTCAGAAAGCTGTTTGAAGACCTTATTACTGAGGAATGTGTTCTGGTGTCTCTCGGTCAATTCAGAAAGCTGTTTGAAGACCTTATATTATTTCTTTCTTTCTGCTTGAATTTGTTTTTATATTTTGAAATGTGTATTTTCTGTAAATTCTGTAATTCAGAGCACATCTGTAAAATAGACCTTGGTCTCAGTATGACTCCCTGATGAAAATAAAAATATAATTTGCTGTTAACATAGACAGTCATGCTACTGTAATAATGCACCGTGGTGGATCTTAAATGAGCTTCCCTTCTGTTTCACAGTTATTTAAAGTTTTATTTGGCCTGCAGTCAATATTTCCCAGTGTGATTACGACTTGTCATAACATTGTCAAGAAAGCTCTCAAACAGGTTTAGCTATTTATGACAGCTTTGTTAATTTAGCCAACATTTTGTTTCCAAGGAGGAAACTGTCTTGAGGCATAATAATCTCATTTACTCTAAGTCTATGTAAAATAGACCTATAGTAAATAATATCAGCTTAGTTAGGCCTACCCATCCTATCCTACATATGCCTACATTTGACATGCTATTACACAAGTAATGAGGCATTATAACGGTGCTTGAGACATTTGTCACGAAGGCGTTATAACGAGCTGTGCAAAGTAGAAGGTTGCTGATGTATTCTATGTAGGTGCGCTCCAACGACTCTTGCTGATCTTCCAGTGCGCATGCGTGGCCAGCGCGCAGTGCCGCAGACAGGGGGCGTCAACATGGCGTAGTGACGACGACTGCAGCCTGCCAGAGAGAGACAGGAGGCGATACGACGAAGAGGGTACCATTCTGCCGAGCGTCAAGATAACTTGTCTTTTATTTATGCATTCTTTCGCACCATCGGGGGAATAGGGTGCGATTCGAAGAACAGGAGAGGATCATTTACCCTTTCTTTTTAATATTCCTTAATATCCCCCCTTGTCCACCGGCCTCTCCGTTGTCTATTTGATGCAGCAGAAGGACTGACTGTTGAGAGCAGGTGTGTGTTAGAAGGAGACCCCAGCGGCCGCTCCTCTCTCCGTCCTCTCCAGTGTCCAAAGAGGAAATGTCGAGTGAGAAGCCGGCTTCTGCACCTCCGCTGTCGGATCCAGACCGAGCCGCTCACCCCCCGGGCCCCGGCCAGCCCCAGGTCGTTACGGGCGCTGGCTCTGCTCCCATCGGGGACAGGATGGTCTCTGGATCCGGCTCCATGGTGCTCCCGGCCGTGCCGATCAGGAATATCCAAATGAAATTCGCCGTACTGATCGGCCTCATTCAGGTTGGCGAGGTTAGCAACCGGGACATCGTCGAAACGGTTCTCAACCTGGTAAGTAGAAACCGCAATTCTAGCCTAGGGTAGCATCCCCGCTATTAACCTAGTCCTATAGCCTAGCATTAGCAGATAGCTAGAATCCCTGCACTGTGCTGCGCTGCTGTAACATAGTCCTATAACCGACCGCTGTTATGTGAAGCAGCAGCAGAAGCTCGTGTTTTATTTACGACGCTGCTTTTAGGTTCTTTGCCCACATCCATCCATGTTGTGGTGGCTAAGGCTGGCAGGATGATGTCATATGTTTGCTCAGTGGAAGGATTAGTTTTGTCTTCTGTCATGCAGTGGAGATAATAAGGGTTATGGGGAACTAGATGATTATAAAAGCTGTAGAGAGAGAGAGAGAGAGAGAGAGAGAGAGAGAGAGAGAGAGAGAGACACTGACGGTAAAAGGGATGTGATTTGTAAAGTCATGAAGCTTAACCAAGGGATGTAATGACCCTCGCTACGGATCGGAGGGTAACAGTTATTCGGCCATTATTGACAACATGGCCAGTCACCCACTCTCTGTTAAGGCTAGGTTATTCATTTATAGCTATGGCGACACTCGGAAATATGTGGCCGGAATACCTTCGCTCAGTGGTCGAGATTGGTGCGTATGTGACTTGTGTGTGTGTGTCCCCATATCCCGTTTTAGACCACAAATAAAAACATGAAGCCATTTACTTGACCCCAACGTGATACAACATTTTTACATCCAGCAGCTAGTGAATTTGTTAGGCTGCAACTCTCTCTCTCTCTATCACCCTCACACACACACACACGCCAAATCGTTACATTGTTTCTGCACCTTGCACGGCACTCGCCGTATTGGAACAATGCTTCATATTCCTCGCCAACAGTGGAAGAAAACCGTTAATTGTATTTTGGTTTCGGGCCAGAATTCTGTGCAGGCTGCAGCGTCTCCGTTGTTTGCCACCGGACGGAACAAAGGCATAGTGCAATGCGTTGTTGTCGCCATATGTAGCCTACAGCTAGCATATGAGTGTCTCAGAAAGAATTAGCCTATGCATACGCTATACTTTGTTTTGAATAAGAGATTTGGTGCCAATTTGTTTGATTTTATATTATATATATATGTATATATATATATATATAGGAATATGCCAATCCAATAGGCTAGGTTCTCCTGTTTCTTTGTAGTTTAGCTTTGTGCTAAACTATCGAAGATGCCTTTAGCCTAATACCCTATCGTTATGTCTGAATATCACCTAGCGATGCTTTGGTCTGGTCTAGTGAGTATAGGAGGGGGGATTTAGACCTGGCTGCGGATGAACAAATGGGGACTTTTGTTATGAAACAAACCCGTTTTTAATGCACATCACAGATGCCCTAATGCGCTATAGCCTAGGGATATGGTGCGTGTGTGTGTTTGTGTGTCAAGGGGATGTTTTTCTTCTGCTCTGCTAGAATCAATCCCTCTATAGTTTATAGACTAAGGTGCTTCGGCAATCGTTACACATTGTGATCTGTTGTGAAAGGGGCCTCGGCCTATATATCTCAACAACGTGGTTTTATATAGATGAGGTTTAAATGTTAAATGCTAAATTCCTATGATAAGGCGAATAGGCTAAATGCTTATGATAAGGCGAATAGGCTAAATGCTTATGATACGGCGGATAGGCTAAATGCTTATGAAAAGATGCATAGGCTAAATGCTTATGATAAGGCGAATAGGCTAAATGCTTATGAAAAGATGCATAGGCTAAATGCTTATGATAAGGCGAATAGGCTAAATGCTTATGATAAGGCGAATAGGCTAAATGCTTATGATAAGGCGAATAGGCTAAATGCTTATGATAAGTTAAATCATTAGCGTATTTCTATTTGCTAATTGTAGGGCAGTTTGGGTGAATAGCCTAAACCCATTTCTACCCCTGTGTGATGTTGTGATGTTTGTGTAGCAAGGCCCAAATCTTGCAGTTATTATTGACTTGAGGAGGACTGATGCTTCACTGGCTCACCTTGACCTACTCGTCTCCCTCCTCTTCCTCCTCTAACCCCCCCCTGTCAGATATAGGAGGTGAAGTTTTCATCCTCAACCTCAAACCGACGTGCTAATAGGCTACATGCTAATAGGCTACGTGCTAATAGGATACATCTATCGGATGCTGCTGCATCCTGCACAATTCATTTGACCATTTACCATAGCCTGTAACGGGATAAGGAGATGGTAAGGAGATGGTAAGGAGATGATAAGGAGATGGTAAGGAGATGGTAAGGAGATGATAAGGAGATGATAAGGAGATGGTAAGGAGATGGTAAGGAGATGGTAAGGAGATGATAAGGAGATGGTAAGGAGGAGATGGTAAGGAGATGGTAAGGAGGAGATGGTAAGGAGATGGTAAGGAGATGATAAGGAGATGATAAGGAGATGATAAGGAGATGATAAGGAGATGATAAGGAGATGGTAAGGAGATGGTAAGGAGATGATAAGGAGATGATAAGGAGATGATAAGGAGATGATAAAGAGATGATAAGGAGATGGTAAGGAGATGATAAGGAGATGATAAGGAGATGGTAAGGAGGAGATGGTAAGGAGATGGTAAGGAGGAGATGGTAAGGAGATGGTAAGGAGGAGATGGTAAGGAGATGGTAAGGAAATGGTAAGGAGATGATAAGGAGATGATAAGGATATGATAAAGAAATGGTAAGGAGATGATAAGGAGATGATAAGGAGATGATAAGGAGATGGTAAGGAGATGGTAAGGAGATGATAAGGAGATGGTAAGGAGGAGATGGTAAGGAGGAGATGGTAAGGAGATGGTAAGGAGATGATAAGGAGATGATAAGGAGATGATAAGGAGATGATAAGGAGATGGTAAGGAGATGATAAGGAGATGATAAGGAGATGATAAGGAGATGGTAAGGAGATGGTAAGGAGATGGTAAGGAGATGATAAGGAGATGATAAGGAGATGATAAGGAGATGATAAAGAGATGATAAGGAGATGATAAGGAGATGATAAGGAGATGATAAAGAGATGATAAGGAGATGGTAAGGAGATGATAAGGAGATGGTAAGGAGGAGATGGTAAGGAGATGGTAAGGAGGAGATGGTAAGGAGATGGTAAGGAGGAGATGGTAAGGAGATGGTAAGGAAATGGTAAGGAGATGATAAGGAGATGATAAGGATATGATAAAGAAATGGTAAGGAGATGATAAGGAGATGATAAGGAGATGATAAGGAGATGATAAGGAGATGATAAGGAGATGATAAAGAGATGATAAGGAGATGGTAAGGAGATGATAAGGAGATGGTAAGGAGGAGATGGTAAGGAGATGGTAAGGAGGAGATGGTAAGGAGATGGTAAGGAGGAGATGGTAAGGAGATGGTAAGGAAATGGTAAGGAGATGATAAGGAGATGATAAGGATATGATAAAGAAATGGTAAGGAGATGATAAGGAGATGATAAGGAGATGATAAAGAAATGGTAAGGAGATGATAAGGAGATGATAAGGATATGATACGGAGATGATAAGGAGATGGTAAGGAGATGATAAGGAGATGGTAAGGATATGATAAGGAGATGATAAGGAGATGGTAAGGAAATTATAAGGAGATGATAAGGAGATGGTAAGGAGGAGATGGTAAGGAAATGATAAGGAGATGGTAAGGAGGAGATGGTAAGGAAATGATAAGGAGATGGTAAGGAAATGATAAGGAGATGGTAAGGAAATGATAAGGAGATGGTAAGGAGATGATAAGGAGATGATAAGGAGATGATAAAGAAATGGTAAGGAGATGATAAGGAGATGATAAGGATATGATACGGAGATGATAAGGAGATGGTAAGGAGATGATAAGGAGATGGTAAGGATATGATAAGGAGATGATAAGGAGATGGTAAGGAAATTATAAGGAGATGATAAGGAGATGGTAAGGAGGAGATGGTAAGGAAATGATAAGGAGATGGTAAGGAGGAGATGGTAAGGAAATGATAAGGAGATGGTAAGGAAATGATAAGGAGATGGTAAGGAAATGATAAGGAGATGGTAAGGAGATGATAAGGAGATGATAAAGAAATGGTAAGGAGATGATAAGGAGATGATAAGGATATGATACGGAGATGATAAGGAGATGGTAAGGAGATGGTAAGGAAATGATAAGGAGATGGTAAGGATATGATAAGGAGATGATAAGGAGATGGTAAGGAAATTATAAGGAGATGATAAGGAGATGGTAAGGAGGAGATGGTAAGGAAATGATAAGGAGATGGTAAGGAGGAGATGGTAAGGAAATGATAAGGAGATGGTAAGGAAATGATAAGGAGATGGTAAGGAAATGATAAGGAGATGGTAAGGAGGAGATGGTAAGGAGATGGTAAGGAGGAGATGGTAAGGAGATGGTAAGGAGGAGATGGTAAGGAGGAGATGGTAAGGAAATGATAAGGAGATGGTAATGAGGAGATGGTAAGGAGATGGTAAGGAGATGGTAAGGAGGAGATGGTAAGGAAATGATAAGGAGATGGTAAGGAGGAGATGGTAAGGAGAGGATGAAAGAAAGAGGAGGGAGAGAGATGGTCTGGCCTGCAGGCAGCATGCAAGTGGACATCGTCATGCATTTAAAAGCAGGTAGTGGAGGAGAGGCACGGGGGATGAGAGAATGAGGGGTGGGGGAGGAGAAGGATGCTGCAGTGTCAGAGAGACAGAGAGGCAGAGAGGCAGAGAGACAGAGAGGCAGCCAGCCAGAGAGGCAGAGAGGCAGAGAGGCAGCCAGCCATAGAGGCAGAGAGAAAGCCAGCCAGCCAGAGAGGCAGAGCGGCAGCCAGAGAGGCAGCCAGTCAGAGAGGCAGAGGCAAGCCAGGCAGCCAGAGAGGCAGCCAGCCAGAGAGGCAGAGCGACAGCCAGCCAGCCAGAGAGGTAGAGAGAAAGCCAGCCAGCCAGAGAGGCAGAGAGAAAACCAGCCAGCCAGAGAGGCAGAGCGGCAGGGTACTGGATAGATGGATAGATGATAAATGATAGATGATAGGTGATAGGTGATAGATGATAGATGGATAGATGGATAGATGATAGGTGATAGGTGATAGGTGATAGATGGATAGATGGATAGATGATAGGTGATAGGTGATAGATGATAGGTGATAGGTGATAGATGATAGGTGATAGATGGATAGATAGATAGGTGATAGATGGATAGATAGATAGGTGATAGGTGATAGATGGATAGATAGATATGTGATAGATGGATAGATGATAGATAGATAGATGATAGGTGATAGATGGATAGATGGATAGATGATAGGTGATAGGTGATAGATGATAGGTGATAGATGGATAGATAGATAGGTGATAGATGGATAGATAGATAGGTGATAGATGGATAGATAGATATGTGATAGATGGATAGATGGATAGATGATAGATAGATAGATGATAGGTGATAGATGGATAGATGATAGGTGATAGATGGATAGATGGATAGATGGATAGATAGATAGATGATAGGTGATAGATGGATAGATGGATAGATAGATATGTGATAGATGGATAGGTGATAGATAGATGGATAGGGAGAAAAGCAATACTGGGGCTTAGATCAGTATTAAAGGGTGACATCAGAGAGAGAGAGAGAGAGAGAGCACAAACACCAACCAGCTTATTGGGATGAACAGAGCACTAGAGACCAATCCTCCAGCCTCTCTCCATATCCCCATCACCCATTGATCTTGGCGGGCAGTAGTGTCTGAATCTGAAATACTATAGCCTTAATTGAAAGAGCTGGTGGTCTGAGAGCCAGGGTAGGGACCGTGGCAGTGGTTTGTTGGCCCAACACAGTCCTCTGAGGCTGGGATAGCTACTCTATTATTCAGCCAGGTCATTCAGTGGAGAACCGCAGAGAGGGATTCACACACCACACGAGTATTGATGGAAGGATAGATGGGCAGATGGAGGGTTGGAAGGATAGATGGGCAGATGGGGGGATGGAAGGATATATGGGCAGATGGGGGGATGGAAGGATATATGGGCAGATGGAGGGATGGAAGGATAGATGGGCAGATGGAGGGTTGGAAGTTGGAAGGATAGATGGGCAGATGGAGGGATGGCAGGATAGATGGGCAGATGGAGGGATGGAAGGATAGATGGACAGATGGAGGGATGGAAGGATGGATGGGCAGATGGAGGGATGGAAGGATAGATGGGCAGATGGAGGGATGGAAGGATAGATGGGCAGATGGGGGGATGGAAGGATATATGGGCAGATGGAGGGATGGAAGGATAGATGGGCAGATGGAGGGTTGGAAGTTGGAAGGATAGATGGGCAGATGGAGGGATGGCAGGATAGATGGGCAGATGGGGGGATGGAAGGATATATGGGCAGATGGAGGGATGGAAGGATAGATGGGCAGATGGAGGGTTGGAAGTTGGAAGGATAGATGGGCAGATGGAGGGATGGCAGGATAGATGGGCAGATGGAGGGATGGAAGGATAGATGGGCAGATGGAGGGATGGAAGGATAGATGGGCAGATGGAGGGATGGAAGGATAGATGGGCAGATGGAGGGATGGAAGGATAGATGGGCAGATGGAGGGATGGAAGGATAGATGGGCAGATGGAGGGATGGAAGGATAGATGGAGGGATGGAAGGATAGATGGACAGATGGAGGGATGGAAGGATAGATGGGCAGATGGAGGGATGGAAGGATAGATGGGCAGATGGAGGGTTGGAAGGATAGATGGGCAGATGGAGGGATGGAAGGATAGATGGGCAGATGGGGGGATGGAAGGATAGATGGGCAGATGGAGGGATGGAAGGATAGATGGGCAGATGGAGGGATGGAAGGATAGATGGGCAGATGGAGGGTTGGAAGGATAGATGGGCAGATGGAGGGATGGAAGGATAGATGGGCAGATGGAGGGTTGGAAGGATAGATGGGCAGATGGAGGGATGGAAAGATAGATGGGCAGATGGAGGGATGGAAGGATAGATGGGCAGATGGAAGGATAGATGGGCAGATGGAGGGATGGAAGGATAGATGGGCAGATGGAGGGGTGGAAGGATAGATGGAGGAGACCGCATCACACCACACACATATTAACATGGCCCCAGCACGGATGGATGGATGGATGGATGGAAGGATGGTGGGATGGAGGGATGGTGGGATGGAGGGATAGAAGGATGAATAGAGGGACGGAGGGGTAAAAGAGGGATGGGGAGATTATTGGATGGAGGGATGCTGGTATAGAAACACTGCCTTATAGAATAGGTGTTGGTTTTTCCAAACATAATAATCAGACGACCTGGTTCAATTGTAAACCATTGTAATGCTTCTGTGTGTAGCTGGTGTGGATGAGTCAGGCGCAGGACAGCAGATATGAGTAATATACGTAATTTTATTCAACAATAATCACAATACACGTCAATAAATCTAAAGGCCACAAATACGGACCGCAATACAATAAACAATCACTCACAAACAAACATGGGGGAACAGAGGGTTAAATAATGAACATGTAATTGGGGGATTGAAACCAGGTGTGTAAGACAAGGACAAAACAAATGGAAAATGAAAAGTGGATCGGCGATGGCTAGAAGGCCGGTGACGCCGAACACCGCCTGAACAAGGAGAGGGACCGACTTCGGCGGAAGTCGTGACAACCATGGAGTTTTTTATGGTTTTGCCTCCTGTCAACAAATGCTGATAAAGTTACCCTTTAATAGCTCAATGCATTAGTCTGAATGCTTTAGTTCGCTTAGCTTATCCCTGGGTCAGGGTAATGGCTAGGTTGCCACAGTTAGCCTTAGCTCAATGCATTAGTTTGAATGCTTTAGTTAGCTTAGCTTATCCCTGGGTCAGGGTAATGGCTAGGTTGCCACAGTTAGCCTTAGCTCAATGCATTAGTTTTGAATGCTTTAGTTAGCTTAGCTTATCCTTGGGCCAGGGTAATGGCTAGGTTGCCACAGTTAGCCTTAGCTCAATGCATTAGTTTGAATGCTTTAGTTAGCTTAGCTTAACTAGTTCCAGGGTTAGGGTGTGGATTTAGGCAGGGAAAGGATTGGTGATGTTCCCCTTGTTTCACTCACTCTAAATTCTTCCCATGATCCAGGTGTTCCTAAACATTTTGGGCCCACGACCACGTTTTTATATCTGAAAATCCTAGCGACCCCAACCATGTAAAAATGTAGTTAATAAGAGACAATGTTATATTTTTTAATGTGGGTCTATGGCAGTCAATGGAAAAACAGATGACAGTATTTCTGATTGTCTTCTCAACTCACCATCACATACTGTTAATGTGGGCCTATGACAGTCAATTTCAAATGAGTCTCACATAATGTCTCTTACCTCATAATGTCTCTTACCTCATAATGTCTCTTACCTCATAATGTCTCTTACCTCATAATGTCTCTTACCTCATAATGTCTCTTACCTCATTATGTCTCTTACCTCATAATGTCTCTTACCTCATAATGTCTCTTACCTCATTATGTCTCTTACCTCATAATGTCTCTTACCTCATTATGTCTCTTACCTCATAATGTCTCTTACCTCATTATGTCTCTTACCTCATAATGTCTCTTACCTCATTATGTCTCTTACCTCATAATGTCTCTTACCTCATAATGTCTCTTACCTCATAATGTCTCTTACCTCATAATGTCTCTTACCTCATTATGTCTCTTACCTCATTATGTCTCTTACCTCATAATGTCTCTTACCTCATAATGTCTCTTACCTCATAATGTCTCTTACCTCATTATGTCTCTTACCTCATAATGTCTCTTACCTCATAATGTCTCTTACCTCATTATGTATCTTACCTCATAATGTCTCTTACCTCATTATGTCTCTTACCTCATTATGTCTCTTACCTCATAATGTCTCTTACCTCATAATGTCTCTTACCTCATAATGTCTCTTACCTCACCACCACTAATGAGATGGGTTTGCTCAAAGTCGGGGGTGGGGGGTTGACAGCGTGCAGCTCATCTCTGCAGTCACGTCCCAACCTGGATCGATATTTGGTTTTAATGCAAACGAGAGCACTAATGGTGCTTTCAAGACAACTGGGAACTCTGAAAAACACGAGGTCAAATCATGACGTCCGTGATCTTCAGGTCAGAAAGTCGGAGCTCTAGAAAGAGGCCAGAGTTCCTGAGTTGGAATTCTGAGTTGGACGACCGTTGAAAACTATTTTTCCCATTCGGAGCTCGTTTTTTTTCTCACCTGTCTTGAACGCACTGAAGTCGGAGATTTTCCGAGTTCCCAGTTCCGAGTTAATGCTCAGAAGGAGACGGCCGGCTATTCCCTTTGAGTCAGGAACCAAAACTCCTCCGTAGTGACCCGGGAATCCATTCGGTCACATGACAGCTCGATCAGTTGTTCGATTTCAGTTACCGGTATGTCAACTGAGCCAGGATCACAGTTAAACGTATAGGGAAGTAGGTCCCAAAGTGCTCTACCAAGCGTTGGAGGTGAGCAGTCGTCACTCCTGTGGGACACCTACCGATGCAGTTTTCTGTTAGATAAACATGCACAGCCAAGGGAAGGTTTGAAATCATTCATTCCTCTGAATCCACTATTTCGATCCCTCATCTGCAGAATGTTTTTGTATTTCTCCTGCATTGCTTGCGTTCAGTTCGTTCAGTTTCCCAGATATGTCTGTTACATCGGCAAGGAGACGCATTTTATGTTCATTTCACAGAAAGTTAACAAAGTCTGTTTTTTTTATATCCATTGTGAATGACATTGCTTCCTCTAGCAACGCGAAAATGATTTCCACACCGTCGATAACCACCAAGCCTTGGTGTGAAATACAACATTGTCATGCTCTGATCTCAAATCTCCACACTGTTTTGTGAACAGGCGTGAGCACAATGGATGTGGTTTGATGTAGTTTACAAATGGAAGTTACCTGCTGCGGTATATCTCAGAATATCAGCGGGAGACACAGTCATAACTAGAGCGCAGAGGCCCGCCCTCCCACCATAGATGGAGCCCCATCTGTGCCAAAGCCCACCATTTGATCCCATGGATTCTGTTTTTCATCAATATCGCCACACAGCACACTGAACATCCCATGTGACGTTTCATGCTCGGTAATCGTGAGGCAGAACAACATGTCCTCGTGAATAACATCCCCCGACATGTGTAGCGAACAAAAGTCACCGCTTCTCGGCCCTCACAGCTAACGTCCATTTGGAGAGCAGAAACTGGGGAGTGTTTTGAGTCGCTCAGTCAGAGTTTCCTCTTGATTGCTAACAATAGCGTCACTTCTTAGTTTCACAGTGTTATCTGACCAAAGGGTATTGATGTTTCTGTGCCTCTGCCTCCCAACACATTATTTTCACCATATCAACTGCGGTCGGTAATATCAAAGTCTCTGCAATAGTGTGTGGTTTCATAGCGTGGGAATGATTCAAGTGCAACGGTCAAGTGCAGCCTGTTACCATGATCTAAGGGTGCTCTCCGGTTGAATTTGATCTTTTAGATTTGAATAATTTTCATTAACATTTTTAAGGTTAATCACATTACAATGATTTTGAGATACAAAGACGATATTATAGTATATATATTTTTGTATACACAGTACCAGTCGAAAGTTTAGACACACCTACTCATTCCAGGGTTTTAAATTATTTTTTGCTATTTTCTACACTGTAGAATAATAGTGAACACATCAAAATTAGGAAATAACACACATGGAATCATGTAGTAACTAACCTCAACAAAGTGTTAAACAATTCTAAATATATTTTATATTTGAGATTCTTCAGATTCCACCCTTTGCCTTGATGACAGCTTTGCACACTCTTGGCATTATCTCAACCAGCTTCACCTGGAATGCTTTTCGAACAGTCTTGAAGGAGTTCCCGCATATGCTAAGCACTTGGGGTGGCAAATAGGCTAGTGGTTAGAGTGTTGGACTAGGAACCGAAAGGTTGCAAGATCAAATCCCCGAGCTGACAAGGTAAAAATCTGTCGTTCTGCCCCTGAACAAGGCAGTTAACCCATTGTTCATAGGCTGTCATTGAAAATAAGAATTTGTTCTTAACTGACTTGCCTAGTTAAATAAAGGTTAAAAAAACTTGTTGGCTGCTTTTCCTTCACTCTGTGGTCCAAATCCAGCAGCATACCACCCTGCATACCACTGCTGGCTTGCTTCTGAAGCTAAGCAGGGTTGGTCCTGATCAGTCCCTGGATGGGAGACCAGATGCTGCTGGAAGTGGTGTTGGAGGGCACTCTATCCTCTGGTCTAAAAAATGTCTGTGATTGGGGACATTGCCCTGTAGGGTGCTGTCTTTCGGATGGGACATTAAATGGGTGTCCTGACTCTCTGAGGTCATTAAAGATCCCATGGCACTTATCATAGGGGTGTTAACCCCGGTCACCTAATAATCCCCAGTTTACAATTGGCTCATTCATCCCCCTCCTCTCCCCTGTAACTGTTCCCCAGGTCGTTGCTGTAAATGAGAATGTGTTCTCAGTCAACTTACCAGGTAAAATAACGAAAAGAAAAAAACACTCATCCTCAATTGGATCACACCTCCTCCTCCAGGCTTCACGGTGGGAACCACACATGCGGAGATCATCTGTTCACCCACTCTGTGTCTCACAAAGACACGATGCTGGGAACCAAAAATCAAAAATTTGTACTCATCAGACCACTGCTCATGTTTCTTGCCCCAAACAAGTCTCTTATTCTCATTGGTGTCCTTTAGTAGTGGTTTCTGTACAGCAATTCGACCATGAAGGCCTGATTCACGCAGTCTCCTCTGAACAGTTGATGGTGAGATGTATCTGTTATATGAACTCTGTGAAGCATTTATTTAGGCTGCAGTATGAGGTGCAGTTAACTCTACTGAACTTATCCTCTGCAGCAGAGGTAACTCTGGGTCTTCATTTCCTGTGGCGATCCTCACGAGAACCAGTTTCATCATAGTGCATAATGGTTTTTGCAACTGCACTTGAAAAAACAAAGTTCTTGAAATGTTCCGTATTGACTGACCTTCATGTCTTAAAGTAATGATGGACTTTCGTTTCTCTTTGCTTATTTGAGCTGTTCTTGACATAATATGGACTTGATCTTTTACCAAATAGGGCTATCTTCTGTATACCTCCACCTTATCACAACACAACTGATTGGCTCAAACACATTAAGAAGGAAAGACATTCCACAAATTAACTTCGTAACTGACTTGCCTAGTTTAAATAAAGGTAAAAAAAAAAGGTATAAATAAATATATTTTGTTAATTGAAATGAATTCCAGGTGACTACCTCATGAAGCTGGTTGAGATAATGCCAAGAGTGTGCAAACCTGTCATCAAGGCAATGGGTGGAATCTGAAGAATCTCAAATATAACATATATTTAGAATTGTTTAACACTTTGTTGGGTTAGTTACTACATGATTCCATGTGTGTTATTTCCTAATTTTGATGTGTTCACTATTATTCTACAATGTAGAACATAGCAACAATAAAGAAAAACCCTGGAATGAGTAGGTGTGTCCAAACTGTTGATTGGTACTGTATATATTTTTTACAGGATTTTGGAAATTCTCCCGCAAGGCCATTTTCATATCAGGCGATCCCACATGGGGTCGTGACCCCTAGTTTGAGTACCGCTGCCATAATCAGATTCTACCTTTCCAAACAGTCCTGGCTGGCTTCCACAGTACAGCTGTGTGTTTCAGTGTGAGAGTATGTGTGCTGTAGTGCAGCTTACCTCTCTCAAGGTCGAGTCATGGTCTGTCCTGTGGTTCACAGGCAGTACACTTCAAATCTGGCGTTTGTCCATCTTCCTCTCTGCTCTCTCTCCCTCCCTCTCTATCTCTCCATCTATCATCTGCTGTCTCTCGTTCCTCTGCTCTTTCTCTGCACTTTCTCTCTCTCTCTCCTCTATTTCTCTCTCTCTCTCTGTCACTCACACTATTGAGATACTTTTTTTGAAGTCACACACTTTATTTGGAAAGTCCATCCGTATCTACAGACTATTTTTAACATTTCAACTAACTTAACTATCTACTAACCATAACCCTAACCCTAACCGTAGCCCTAACCCTAACCCTAACCGTAGCCCTAACCCTAACCGTAACCCTAACCCTAACTGTAGCCCTAACCGTAGCCCTAACCGTAACCGTAGCCCTAACCGTAGCCCTAAGCCTAACCGTAGCCCTAACCGTAGCCCTAACCCTAACCCTAACCGTAGCCCTAACCCTAACCCTAACCGTAGCCCTAACCGTAGCCCTAACCGTAACCGTAGCCCTAACCGTAGCCCTAACCCTAACCGTAGCCCTAACCGTAGCCCCAACCGTAACCGTAGCCCTAACCGTAACCCTAACAGTAGCCCTAACCGTAGCCATAACCGTATCCCTAACCGTAACCGTTGCCCTAACCGTAGCCCTAAGCGTAACCGTAGCCCTAACCGTAGCCCTGACCGTAACCGTAGCCCTAACCGTAACCGTAGCCCTAACCGTAACCGTAGCCCTAACCGTAGCCCTGACCGTAACCGTAGCCCTAACCGTAACCCTAACCGTAACCGTAGCCCTAACCGTAACCGTAGCCCTAACCGTAGCCCTAACCGTAGCCCTAACCGTATCCCTGGCTGTAACCCTAACCCTAACCATAGCCCTAACCGTAACCGTAGCCCTAACCGTAACCCTAACCGTAGCCGTAACCGTACCTGTAACCGTAACCGTAGCCCTAACCGTAACCCTAACCGTAGCCCTAACCGTAACCATAACCGTAACCGTAGCCCTAACCGTAACCATAACCGTAACCGTAGCCCTAACCGTAGCCCTAACCGTAGCCGTAACCGTAGCCCTAACCGTAGCCCTAACCGTAGCCGTAACCGTAGCCCTAACGGTAGCCCTAACCGTAGGAAACCCCAGGAAGAGTAGCTGCTGCTTTGGCAGGAACTAATAGCGATCCATAATAAACCAGAGGAAGAGTAGCTGCTACCATGCATATGCATATCCTAGTTTCTGGGCCTTAGTAACATGCAGTTTACTTTGGGCACGCTTTTCATCCGGACGTGAAAATACTGCCCCCTATCTCAAAGAAGTTAAATAAAATAAATTCCATTTAATTTCTCGGTTCCGTGATGCCTTCCACATTTTCTTCAACGCTGATTTTATATGGCCCTAGATCTGAGTATGCGCCCTGCGGCCTTGTGAATGTTAAAGGTCTTACTCACATCGTCTACGGTGAGCGAGATCACACAGTCGTCCAGAACAGCTGGTGCTCTCATGCATGGTTCATTGGCAACTCGCGGCTGAGTTTCCCTTTGTAATTCGTGATAGTTTGCAAGCAGCTGCCACATCCGACGAGCGTCAGAGCCGGTGTAGTAGGATTCGATCTTAGTCCTGTATTGATGTTGTGCATGTCTTATTAACATCTGGGTTAGTGTCCCACTCCTTGAAAGCGACAGGTCTAGCCTTTAGCTCAGTGCGGATGTTGCCTGTAATCCATAGCTTCTGTTTGGGATATGTACGTACGATCACTGTGAGGACAACGTCGTCGATTAAGTTATTAATGAAGCCAGTGACTGATGTGGTAAACAGTAAACTGTGAGTAGCATTTTTAAGTTACTTATATACTTGTATAGTTTAGATCAGAAACTGTACAAAATGTTCGCAATTAGCTCATAAGCATTTAGTTAGCATTCTCTATGGGATTTTACATGTACTTGTTAGCATTGCTAACCTTTGGATTTCAGAATATCAATGGGGTTTGAAAACAGCACCCCTTGTGTTCAGTACCGGTATTACTGAATATCCCAGTGGGGTCAGGATGAAGGTAGGCCTATCCTCCAGTTCACTGTTCACTAGTGATTGTAGGTTCGCCAACAGAATGGAGGGTGGTTTATTTACTCGCCAGCGTCGTCTCGTCAGGGAGCAACGCTCCTTTTCCTCTATTAGAGCCCTTTCTTCCTCTGTTGAGTCCCGGGGATTAGGGCCTGGTCTGGTATGAGCACTTCATCCACAGCTGCCTACTCATTGAAGTAGGAATCTTTATCCAAATCATGCTTAGTGATCGCTGTTCTGATGTCCAGAAGCTGTTTTCGGTCGTAGCCCGTAAGACGGCAGCTGTCCATCTCTGCAGCGCCATCCTAGGTTATCCTAGGTGAGGGCTTTGTAATGGAAGGTTTGGGAATTGCTTTCTTTTTTCTGGATTTTGATAATTAGCGGGTATCCTAATTCTGCTCTGTACGCATTATTTGGGGTTTAACATCATTCACTGAGAATGTTTTTGTACCATCTTGTACATTCTTGGTTGGTGCGTGGACCCCAGACCTCACAACCATAGAGGGCAATGGGCTCTATAACTGATTGAAGTATTTTTAGACAGATCTTAATTGGTATGTCGAATCTCTCTCTCTCTCTCTCTCTCTCTCTCTCTCTCTCTCTCTCTCTCTCTCTCTCTCTCTCTCTCTCTCTCTCTCTCTGTCTCTCTCTCTCTCTCTCGCTATATATATATATATATATATATATATATATATATATTTAATTATCTCTCTCTATTTCTCTCTCTATTTCTCTCTCTATTTCTCTCTCTATTTCTCTCTCCTTCTCTCCTTCTCTCTCGCTGTATCAGTATCGGACAATAATACCACCAATAAACCACATTCATTAAATAGGATGAAAAAAAGGAATCTCATGCGTATCTGAACACTTGTGGCCATTCTCGTGATGTTTCATTCTCGTGATGTTTCATTCTCGTGATGTTTCATTCTCGTGATGTTTCATTCTCATGATGTTTCATTCTCGTGATGTTTCATTCTCGTGATGTTTCATTCTCGTGGTGTTTCATTCTCGTGATGTTTCATTCTCGTGATGTTTCATTCTCGTGATGTTTCATTCTCGTGATGTTTCATTCTCATGATGTTTCATTCTCATGATGTTTCATTCTCGTGATGTTTCATTCTCGTGATGTTTCATTCTCGTGATGTTTCATTCTCGTGATGTTTCATTCTCGTGATGTTTCATTCTCGTGATGTTTCATTCTCATGATGTTTCATTCTCATGATGTTTCTTTCTGATGATGTTTCATTCTCATGATGTTTCATTCTCATGATGTTTCATTCTCATGATGTTTCATTCTCATAATGTTTCATTCTCATGATGTTTCATTCTCATGATGTTTCATTCTGATGATGTTTCATTCTCATGATGTTTCATTCTCGTGCTGTTTCATTCTCGTCATGTTTCATTCTGATGATGTTTCATTCGCATGATGTTTCATTCTGATGATGTTTCATTCTGATGATGTTTCATTCTGATGATGTTTCATTCTCCTGATGTTTCATTCTCGTGATGTTTCATTCTCCTGATGTTTCATTCTCGTGATGTTTCATTCTCCTGATGTTTCATTCTCATGATGTTTCATTCTGATGATGTTTCATTCTGATGATGTTTCATTCTGATGATATTTCATTATCATGATGTTTCATTCTCATGATGTTTCATTCTCATGATGTTTCATTCTCCTGATGTTTCATTCTCCTGATGTTTCATTCTCGTGATGTTTCATTCTCGTGATGTTTCATTCTCATGATGTTTCATTCTCATGATGTTTCATTCTCGTGATGTTTCATTCTCGTGATGTTTCATTCTCGTGATGTTTCATTCTCCTGATGTTTCATTCTCATGATGTTTCATTCTCATGATGTTTCATTCTCGTGATGTTTCATTCTCATGATGTTTCATTCTCTTGATGTTTCATTCTGATGATGTTTCATTCTGATGATGTTTCATTCTCTTGATGTTTCATTCTGATGATGTTTCATTCTCATGATGTTTCATTCTCATGATGTTTCATTCTCATGATGTTTCATTCTGATGATGTTTCATTCTCTTGATGTTTCATTCTCATGATGTTTCATTCTCATCATGTTTCATTCTCATGATGTTTCATTCTGTTGATGTTTCATTCTCATGATGTTTCATTCTCGTGATGTTTCATTCTCATGATGTTTCATTCTCGTGATGTTTCATTCTCGTGATGTTTCATTCTCCTGATGTTTCATTCTCCTGATGTTTCATTCTCCTGATGTTTCATTCTCGTGATGTTTCATTCTCATGATGTTTCATTCTCGTGATGTTTCATTCTCATGATGTTTCATTCTCTTGATGTTTCATTCTGATGATGTTTCATTCTGATGATGTTTCATTCTCTTGATGTTTCATTCTGATGATGTTTCATTCTCATGATGTTTCATTCTCGTGATGTTTCATTCTCATGATGTTTCATTCTCATGATGCTTCATTCTCGTGATGTTTCATTCTCGTGATGTTTCATTCTCGTGATGTTTCATTCTCCTGATGTTTCATTCTCGTGATGTTTCATTCTCATGATGTTTCATTCTCGTGATGTTTCATTCTCATGATGTTTCATTCTCTTGATGTTTCATTCTGATGATGTTTCATTCTGATGATGTTTCATTCTCTTGATGTTTCATTCTGATGATGTTTCATTCTCATGATGTTTCATTCTCATGATGTTTCATTCTCATGATGTTTCATTCTGATGATGTTTCATTCTCTTGATGTTTCATTCTCATGATGTTTCATTCTCATGATGTTTCATTCTCATGATGTTTCATTCTCATGATGTTTTATTCTCTTGATGTTTCATTCTCTTGATCATTCATTCTCATGATGTTTCATTCTCATGATGTTTCATTCTGTTGATGTTTCATTCTCATGATGTTTCATGATGTTTCATTCTCATGATGTTTCATGATGTTTCATTCTCATGATGTTTCATTCTCATGATGTTTCATTTGTTACAATGTAAGAGATCAACATTTGAAGCGTAGTTATTGGACAATTGCTGTTTTGGATGGCAATTTATGAAAACCCTGTTTGGTCAAATTTAACTTTTTCATTCCTGCTATAAAACCTTATATAGACCGATATATCGGTATCAGTAAGTTTTGGCCACCAAAAAAATCGGAATCTGTATCGGACCTATAAAAACAATATTAATGTGGCTCTAATTGTTAGAGTTCAAGCATGCTTATGACAAGTCTTATAGTGCATTATAACTAATAATGTTATCGGTTAATCGAATAGCCACCGAAAAAACATTTGACTGGTCATGCTTATCGGTCTATAGGTTAATTTGCATAATTTAATTGGTTTAAATTGGCGCGTGTGTATTTTTGTTAGTCGTCATGTACTTATTGATCACACGTGCACAGCATACAGAGAGAGAGAGAGAGCCTAGTTTGAGGAGAGGAATAGTCTACCACCTGTCAGACAGCGTCAGACTAGCGCCTGACTGGGGTGAAGTTTGCTTTTTAAAGCCCAGTCATTGGAAACAAACAACAATTCTAAACACAATCACTTGTTAAAAAACTTTGACAGCTATTTTTATTTCTCAATCTTGACTCGTAATCGAAGGGCTCCTCCCATTTGTCATGCATAGGCTGTAGTCAAAGGCTCCTCCCATTTGTCATGCATAGGCTGTAGTCAAGGGCTCCTCCCATTTGTCATGCATAGGCTATAGTCAAGGGCTCCTCCCATTTGTCATGCATAGGCTGTAGTCAAGGGCTCCTCCCATTTGTCATGCATAGGCTGTAGTCAAGGGCTCCTAAGTGGCGCAGCGGTCTAATGCACTGTAGCTCAGTGCTTGAGGCGTCACCACAGACACCCTGGTTCGAAATCCAGGCTGGTTCACAACCGGGCCGTGATCGGGAGTTCCATAGGGCGGCGCACAATTGGCCCAGCGTCGTCCGGGTTTGGCCCGGTGTATTGGCCCAGCGTCGGCCGGGTTTGGCCCGGTGTATTGGCCCAGCGTCGTCCGGGTTTGGCCCGGTGTAGGCCGTCATTGTAAATAATACTTTGTTCTTAATTGACTAGTGAAATAAAGTTTCAATAAAAGAATACAAAAACGGTATGCAGGCTATCAGCACGTCGCCCACCACTTGAGGCAGGAATTGTCTAAAAGCTTTACTTCAAATACTGAGGCATGTCTTACCTTGTTTCAAAGTAGACTTGAGAAAATCCACCCATAGAAACGTAGAGGCCTTTGTTATGTAAAGACTTCCTCATATGTCATTTAAACCAGTATTTCTGTCCTGTTCTATGGGTGTTCATATCAACTTTCCTTCGTTGTCCAGAAGCCAAAGGAACATTTCTAGTCAAATTAGCAACACATTGTAGTGATATCAGCAACACATCCTAGTGATATCAGCAACACATCCTAGTGATATCAGCAACACATCCTAGTCAAACTAGCAACACATCCTAGTGATATCAGCAACACATCCTAGTGATATCGGCAACACATCCTAGTGATATCAGCAACACATCCTAGTGATATCAGCAACACGTCCTAGTGATATCAGCAACACATCCTAGTGATATCAGCAACACATCCTAGTGATATCAGCAACACATCCTAGTGATATCAGCAACACATCCTAGTGATATCAGCAACACATCCTAGTGATATCAGCAACACATCCTAGTGATATCAGCAACACATCCTAGTGATATCAGCAACACATCCCAGTGATATCAGCAACACATCCTAGTGATATCGGCAACACATCCTAGTGATATCAGCAACACATCCTAGTGATATCAGCAACACATCCTAGTGATATCAGCAACACATCCTAGTGATATCAGCAACACATCCCAGTGATATCAGCAACACATCCTAGTGATATCGGCAACACATCCTAGTGATATCAGCAACACATCCTCGTTGTTACTAAGAGGAGTCCTCCTCTTTTCTAAGTTTCTAATGGAGACGTTCGTCTCTGTCCTAGCTGTTCCCATTAAGGTTTAGAACCATGTTCTCCAGCTAATTGCATTTTGGCAAAACCTTTTATAATAGCTTCCTAATTACATGATTTGCATGTTCGGTAATAGACTGTAGTCTTTTGACTGTAAGGCGATAGGCTTGCTATTGTTTCATGTTCACATTAAGCTCTTAATGAAACAAGGTCGGGTCCTTGTATGTGTGCGTAGTATCAAAGAGGAAGAGGGCGAAGCGAGAGCTTTCACTCACACCAACATCTGTCCCAGAAACAAGCCCAATGTGTTTCTATGTCGCCTGCTTTCCAGCCTTGGGATGACTACCGTTGTTAGTATCTCGTCATTAAATACACATCTCTGATGGGTTTTTTTTCTCTGTTGGTCACGTCACTTTACTGTTTGGAAAAAAATGTAAGCGTTGTGTTATTAGGTTAATGAGGGTCAGCTAGTTGGCAGCAAAATTGATCGATATTTGGATCCCTAATTATAACAGCAACATATCTGTATCATAATGCATTATCCATGCGGCTTGAACCTGGACTGCATGTAAATCAAGAAAAATACAAAATGACGACATTAATACAATTGATACAATATTTACATATCTTATTAACTCCTGTCTGCCCAGTCTGATCCTGCCTATCGTAGACATAGAGGGCTGAGGGTGTTGATAGGAAAACCTGTCTGCCCAGTCTGATCCAGTCTGAGGGCTGAGGGTGTTGATAGGAAAACTTGTCTGCCCTGTCTGATCCAGTCTGAGGGGTAGGGGTGTTGATAGGAAAACCTGTCTGCCCAGTCTGATCCAGTCTGAGGGGTAGGGGTGTTGATGGGAAAACTTGTCTGCCCTGTCTGATCCAGTCTGAGGGGTAGGGGTGTTGATAGGAAAACCTGTCTGCCCAGTCTGATCCAGTCTGAGGGCTGAGGGTGTTGATAGGAAAACCTGTCTGCCCAGTCTGATCCAGTCTGAGGGCTGAGGGTGTTGATAGGAAAACCTGTCTGCCCAGTCTGATCCAGTCTGAGGGTTAGGGGTGTTGATAGGAAAACCTAAAAACCTAATAACTAATGATGATCCATAATAAATACAAATACCAACTCAATAAAAACGTATACATCGCTGCACGTTGCACATATATATTTTTGTTCAGGATAGTAGTACAACATAACAATCATTTCATTGTCCAGGTGTGGGGAGGATAGGCGATGATGGTGTAACACCTATTCTCAAGTAGGACCGATTTCATTCTGCCGTCTGCCTTGAACACATTGTTAACATTGATCTGTGCAGCGAGGCTGTCCGACCCTGTGTCTGTTTGGATTAAAGGAGAGGAATATCATGTTGTTACAGCTGCTGTCATAACAACCAAGGGCCCTTGACTCTAGGTGTGTTAGTGACTGACGTCATGATATTGAACATCTCGGGGTTATTCTTAGTTTGGTTCGTTTATCTGTTGTTATTGAAATACGTTCTCTGTCAGAAATGTGCTTCACATACAGGTTGATTGATACTGATGGGGATTTTTATAGACCAAACGGCTTCACTCGTGTGTGTGTGTGTGCGTGCGTGTGTGTGTGTGTGTGTGTGCGTGCGTGCGTGCGTGCGTGCGTGTGTGTGTGTAGACTGATGTTTTTGTTTATAGACCCAACGTTTGCCCGTACAGTTCGTCTGGTGAGTGAAGTTCTCCACTTTCATTTTATTATTTCTTTCTCGTACTGTCAGTCGTTCTCTCCTTCTTTCTCGTACTGTCAGTCGTTCTCTCCTTCTGTCTCGTACTGTCAGTCGTTCTCTCCTTCTTTCTCGTACTGTCAGTCGTTCTCTCCTTCTGTCTCGTACTGTCAGTCGTTCTCTCCTTCTTTCTCGTACTGTCAGTCGTTCTCTCCTTCTGTCTCATACTGTCAGTCGTTCTCTCCTTCTTTCTCGTACTGTCAGTCGTTCTCTCCTTCTGTCTCGTACTGTCAGTCGTTCTCTCCTTCTGTCTCGTACTGTCAGTCGTTCTCTCCTTCTGTCTCGTACTGTCAGTCGTTCTCTCCTTTTATCTCGTACTGTCAGTCGTTCTTTCCTTCTTTCTCGTACTGTCAGTCCTTCTCTCCTTCTTTCTCGTACTGTCAGTCGTTCTCTCCTTCTGTCTCGTACTGTCAGTCGTTCTCTCCTTCTTTCTCCCTGTGTTTTTCTCTCTGTCTATAATACCAGAGCGAGGAGAAAACAATACGGAGGAATAGAATAGAACCATTAGCCTCTACATATCCCTTTATGTCGAGATCTGTAGGGATCTGAAGGGATCTGTAGGGATCTGTAGGGATCTGAAGGGACCTGTAGGGATCTGAAGGGACCTGTAGGGATCTGAAGGGATCTGTAGGGATCTGTAGGGATCTGAAGGGATCTGTAGGGATCTGAAGGGATTTGTAGGGATCTGTAGGGCTCTGTAGGGATCTGTAGGGATCTGTAAGGGCTATGTAGGGATCTGTAAGGGCTATGTAGGGATCTGTAAGGGATCTGAAGGAACTGGGGAGGTGTAAGCAATAAGGTAAATATTTCATGGCAAGAAGCTATTACCATATTGCTAATGTCGACAGTATATCCTTTTCTCTAGGATCATGAAGGTCCAAGGCTTAGGGGTTGTTCTACACCGCACCTACCTTCTCTCTCTATCTATCTTCAACTCTCTCTCTCTCTCTCTCTCTCTCTCTCATTACTCCTCTCTCTCTCTGCTCTCTCTCCTCTCTCTCTATCTATCTCCTCTCCTCTCCTCTCTCATTCTATCTATTTCCTCTCTCTCTATCTATCTTCAACTCTCTCTCTCTCTCATTACTCCTCTATCCCCTCTCCTCTCTCATTACTCCTCTCTCTCTCTCCTCTCTCTCCTCTCTCTCTATCTATCTCCTCTCCGCTCCTCTCTCATTCTATCTATCTCCTCTCCTCTCTCATTCTATCTATCTCCTCTCCTCTCTCATTACTCCTGGCCACGCGGTCCTTGATCACCAAGGTCACAGCACTGAGGCACCATCTTACAGTCAGCACAATGTATACAGCCCCCCCCCCCCCCCCAACACACACACACACACACACACACGCACACGCACACGCACACGCACACGCACACGCACACGCACACGCACACACACACACACACACACACACACACACACACACACACACACACACACACACACACACAGTAGCGTGAGGCAACTTGATGTACAAGTACACCCCCTGATTCTAGTTTGTCGCAGGGCCTTAACCCCAAATGCTGAGTGCCAAACAGAGGCATCGGGACCCGTTTTTTGTCTTTGGTATAACTTGACCGGGGATCGAACTCCCAACCTTCCAATCCACAAGGCTACTGATTTGGCTTCTTATTTGTCTACACCCATTCAGCATCGTTCAAAGTCCTCTGATGTACAGTATCTAGTTCATTTAGTTCTGGTGTAGTTAGTTTAGTTCTGGTGTAGTTAGTTAGGTTCTGGTGTAGTTAGTTTAGTACTGGTGTAGTTAGTTTAGTTCTGGTGTAGTTAGTTTAGGTTCTGGTGTAGTTAGTTTAGTTCTGGTGTAGTTAGTTTAGTTCTGGTGTAGTTAGTTAGGGTTCTGGTGTAGTTAGTTTAGTACTGGTGTAGTTAGTTTAGTTCTGGTGTAGTTAGTTTAGGTTCTGGTGTAGTTAGTTTAGGACTGGTGTAGTTAGTTTAGTTCTGGTGTAGTTAGTTTAGTTCTGGTGTAGTTAGTTTAGTTCTGGTGTAGTTAGTTTAGTTCTGGTGTAGTTCGTTTAGTTCTGGTGTAGTTAGTTTAGTTCTGGTGTAGTTAGTTTAGGTTCTGGTGTAGTTAGTTTAGTACTGGTGTAGTTAGTTTAGGTTCTGGTGTAGTTAGTTTAGTTCTGGTGTAGTTAGTTTAGTTCTGGTGTAGTTAGTTTAGTTCTGGTGTAGTTAGTTTAGGTTCTGGTGTAGTTAGTTTAGTTCTGGTGTAGTTAGTTTAGCTCTGGTGTAGTTAGTTTAGTACTGGTGTAGTTAGTTTAGTTCTGGTGTATTTAGTTTAGTTCTGGTGTAGTTAGTTTAGTTCTGGTGTAGTTAGTTTAGTTCTGGTGTAGTTAGTTTAGTTCTGGTGTAGTTAGTTTAGTACTGGTGTAGTTAGTTTAGTTCTGGTGTAGTTAGTTTAGTTCTGGTGTAGTTAGTTTAGTTCTGGTGTAGTTAGTTTAGTTCTGGTGTAGTTAGTTTAGTACTGATGCAGTTAGTTTAGTTCTGGTGTAGTTAGTTTAGTACTGGTGTAGTTAGTTTAGTTCTGGTGTAGTTAGTTTAGTTCTGGTGTAGTTAGTTTAGGTAGTTAGTTTAGGTTCTGGTGTAGTTAGTTTAGTTCTGGTGTAGTTAGTTTAGTACTGGTGTAGTTAGTTAGGTTCTGGTGTAGTTAGTTTAGTTCTGGTGTAGTTAGTTTAGTTCTGGTGTAGTTAGTTAAGTACTGGTGTAGTTAGTTTAGTTCTGGTGTAGTTAGTTTAGTTCTGGTGTAGTTAGTTTAGTTCTGGTGTAGTTAGTTTAGTACTGGTGTAGTTAGTTTAGTTCTGGTGTAGTTAGTTTAGGTTCTGGTGTAGTTAGTTTAGTACTGGTGTAGTTAGTTTAGTTCTGGTGTAGTTAGTTTAGTTCTGGTGTAGTTAGTTTAGGTTCTGGTGTAGTTAGTTTAGTTCTGGTGTAGTTAGTTTAGCTCTGGTGTAGTTAGTTTAGTACTGGTGTAGTTAGTTTAGTTCTGGTGTAGTTAGTTTAGTTCTGGTGTAGTTAGTTTAGTTCTGGTGTAGTTAGTTTAGTTCTGGTGTAGTTAGTTTAGTTCTGGTGTAGTTAGTTTAGTACTGGTGTAGTTAGTTTAGTTCTGGTGTAGTTAGTTTAGTTCTGGTGTAGTTAGTTTAGTTCTGGTGTAGTTAGTTTAGTTCTGGTGTAGTTAGTTTAGTACTGATGCAGTTAGTTTAGTTCTGGTGTAGTTAGTTTAGTACTGGTGTAGTTAGTTTAGTTCTGGTGTAGTTAGTTTAGTTCTGGTGTAGTTAGTTTAGGTAGTTAGTTTAGGTTCTGGTGTAGTTAGTTTAGTTCTGGTGTAGTTAGTTTAGTACTGGTGTAGTTAGTTAGGTTCTGGTGTAGTTAGTTTAGTTCTGGTGTAGTTAGTTTAGTTCTGGTGTAGTTAGTTAAGTACTGGTGTAGTTAGTTTAGTTCTGGTGTAGTTAGTTTAGTTCTGGTGTAGTTAGTTTAGTTCTGGTGTAGTTAGTTTAGTACTGGTGTAGTTAGTTTAGTTCTGGTGTAGTTAGTTTAGGTTCTGGTGTAGTTAGTTTAGTACTGGTGTAGTTAGTTTAGTTCTGGTGTAGTTAGTTTAGTTCTGGTGTAGTTAGTTTAGTACTGGTGTAGTTAGTTTAGTTCTGGTGTAGTTAGTTTAGGTTCTAGTGTAGTTAGTTTAGTTCTGGTGTAGTTAGTTTAGTATCGGTGTAGTTAGTTTAGTTCTAGTGTAGTTAGTTTAGGTTCTAGTGTAGTTAGTTTAGTTCTGGTGTAGTTAGTTTAGTACTGGTGTAGTTAGTTTAGGTTCTGGTGTAGTTAGTTTAGTACTGGTGTAGTTAGTTTAGTTCTGGTGTAGTTAGTTTAGGTTCTGGTGTAGTTAGTTTAGTTCTGGTGTAGTTTGTTTAGTACTGGTGTAGTTAGTTTAGTACTGGTGTAGTTAGTTAGGTTCTGGTGTAGTTAGTTTAGTTCTGGTGTAGTTAGTTTTGTTCTGGTGTAGTTAGTTTAGTTCTGGTGTAGTTAGTTTATTTCTGGTGTAGTTAGTTTAGTACTGGTGGAGTTAGTTAGTTCTGGTGTAGTTAGTTTAGTTCTGGTGGAGTTAGTTAGTTCTGGTGTAGTTAGTTTAGTTCTGGTGTAGTTAGTTTAGTACTCGTGTAGTTAGTTTAGTACTGGTGTAGTTAGTTAGGTTCTGGTGTAGTTAGTTTTGTTCTGGTGTAGTTAGTTTAGTTCTGGTGTAGTTAGTTTAGTTCTGGTGTAGTTAGTTTAGTTCTGGGGGAGTTAGTTAGTTCTGGTGTAGTTAGTTTAGTTCTGGTGTAGTTAGTTAGGTTCTTGTGTAGTTAGTTTAGTTCTGGTGTAGGTCGTTTAGTTCTGGTGTAGTTAGTTTAGTTCTGGTGTAGTTAGTTTAGTTCTGGTGTAGTTAGTTTAGTTCTGGTGTAGTTAGTTTAGTTCTGGTATAGTTAGTTTAGTACTGGTGTAGTTAGTTTAGTTCTGGTGTAGTTAGTTTAGGTTCTGGTGTAGTTAGTTTAGTTCTGGTGTAGTTAGTTTAGTCCTGGTGTAGTTAGTTTAGTACTGGTGTAGTTAGTTAGGTTCTGGTGTAGTTAGTTTAGTTCTGGTGTAGTTAGTTTAGTTCTGGTGTAGTTATTTTAGTTCTGGTGTAGTTAGTTTAGTTCTGGTGGAGTTAGTTAGTTCTGGTGTAGTTAGTTTAGTTCTGCTGGAGTTAGTTAGTTCTGGTGTAGTTAGTTTAGTTCTGGTGTAGTTAGTTTAGTACTGGTGTAGTTAGTTTAGGTTCTAGTGTGGTTAGTTTAGTTCTGGTGTAGTTCGTTTAGGTTCTAGTGTAGTTAGTTTAGTTCTGGTGTAGTTGGTTAGGTTCTGGTGTAGTTAGTTTAGTTCTGGTGTAGTCTGTTTAGTTCTGGTGTAGTTAGTTTAGTTCTGGTGTAGTTCGTTTAGTAATGGTGTAGTTAGTTTAGGTTCTGGTGTAGTTAGTTTAGTTCTGGTGTAGTTAGTTAGGTTCTGGTGTAGTTAGTTTAGGTTCTGGTGTAGTTAGTTTAGTTCTGGTGTAGTTAGTTTAGGTTCTAGTGTAGTTAGTTTAGTTCTGGTGTAGTTGGTTAGGTTCTGGTGTAGTTAGTTTAGTTCTGGTGTAGTTAGTTTGGTTATGGTGTAGTTAGTTTAGTACTGGTGTAGTTAGTTTAGTTCAGGTGTAGTTAGTTTAGTTCTGGTGTAGTTAGTTTAGTTCTGGTGTAGTTAGTTTAGTTCTGGTGTAGTTAGTTTAGTTCTGGTGTAGTTAGTTTAGTACTGGTGTAGTTAGTTTAGTTCTGGTGTAGTTAGTTTAGATCTGGTGTAGTTAGTTTAGTTCTGGTGTAGTTAGTTTAGGTTCTGGTGTAGTTAGTTTAGTTCTGGTGTATTTAGTTTAGTTCTGGTGTAGTTAGTTTAGTACTGGTATAGTTAGTTTAGTTCTGGTGTAGTTAGTTTAGTTCTGGTGTAGTTAGTTTAGTTCTGGTGTAGTTAGTTTACGTCTGGTGTAGTTAGTTTAGTACTGGTTTAGTTAGTTTAGTTCTGGTGTAGTTAGTTTAGTAATGGTGTAGTTAGTTAGGTTCTGGTGTAGTTAGTTTAGTTCTGGTGTAGTTAGTTTAGTTCTGGTGTAGTTAGTTTAGTTCTGGTGTAGTTAGTTTAGTTCTGGTGTAGTTAGTTTAGTTCTGGTGTAGTTAGTTTAGGTTCTGGTGTAGTTAGTTTAGGTTCTGGTGTAGTTAGTTTAGTTCTGGTGTAGTTAGTTTAGTTCTGGTGTAGTTAGTTTAGTTCTGGTGTAGTTAGTTTAGTTCTGGTGTAGTTAGTTTAGTTCTGGTGTAGTTAGTTTAGTACTGGTGTAGTTAGTTTAGTTCTGGTGTAGTTAGTTTAGTACTGGTGTAGTTAGTTTAGTTCTGGTGTAGTTAGTTTAGGTTCTAGTGTAGTTAGTTTAGTTCTGGTGTAGTTAGTTTTGGTTCTAGTGTAGTTAGTTTAGTTCTGGTGTAGTTAGTTTAGGTTCTGGTGTAGTTAGTTTAGGTTCTAGTGTAGTTAGTTTAGTTCTGGTGTAGCCGTGACCTAATGATCTGATGTCTATTTTCCATTTAGGAAATAAATGTGTTCATGCACACACACAAACCCTTCACTGTGTTACAGGCTTTTAAAGTGTGTTTTATTTATTTATTTCACCTTTATTTAACCAGATAGGCCAGTTGAGAACAAGTTCTCCTTGACAACTGCGATCTGGCCAAGATAAATCAAAACAGTTCGACACAAACAACAACACAGAGTTACACATAAACAAACGTACAGTCAATAACACAATAGAAAAATCTATACACAGTGTGTGCAAATGTAGAAGAGTAGGGAGGTAAGGCAATAAATAGGCCTTAGTGATGAAATAATTGCAATTTAGCATTAACACTGCAGTGATAGATGTGCAGATGATGATGTGCAAGTAGAGATACTGGGGTGCAAAAGAGCAAAAACATAATAATATGGGGATGAGGTAGTTGGGTGGGCTATTTACAGATGGGCTTTGTACATGTGCAATGATCGGTAAGCTGCTCTGACAGGTGATGCTTAAAGTTTGTGAGGGAGATATAAGTCTCCAGCTTCAGTGACTTTTGCAATTCGTTCCAGTCATTGACAGCAGAGAACTGGAAGGAAAGGCGGCCAAAGGAGGTGTTGGCTTTGGGGATGACCAGTGAAATATACGGGTGGGAGTTGCTATGGTGACCAGTGACCAGGCGGGGCTTTAACTAGTAAAGACTTATAGATGACCTGGAGCCAGTGGGTTTGGCGACGGATATGTAGCGAGGGCCAGTCAACGAGAGCATACAGATCGCAGTGGTGGGTAGTATATGGGGCTTTAGTGACAAAACGGATGGTACTGTGATAGACTACATCCAGTTTGCTGAGTAGAGTGTTGGAGGCTATTTTATAGATGACATCGCCAAAGTCAAGGATCGGTTGGATAGTCAGTTTTACGAGGGTATGTTTGGCAGCGTGAGTGAAGGAGGTTTTGTTGCGAAATAGGAAGCCAATTCTAGATTTCATTTTGTATTGGAGATGCTCAATGTGAGTCTGGAAGGAGAGTTTACAGTCTAACCAGACACCTAGATATTTATAGTTGTCCACATATTCTAGGTCAGAACCGTCCAGAGTAGTGATGCTAGTCGGGCAGGCGGGTGCGGGCAGCAATCGGTTGAAGAGCATCCACTTAGTTTTAGAGGCGTAGAGGTGGATCAGAGACTCACCGGCAGCAAGAGCGACATCATTGATATACACAGAGAAGAGAGTCGGCCCGAGAATTGAACCCTGTGGCACCCCCATAGAGACTGCCAGAGGCCCGGACAACAGGCCCTCCGATTTGACACACTGAACTCTATCTGAGAAGTAGTTGTTTAACTAGGCGAGGCAGTCATTTGAGAAACCAAGGCTGTTGAGTCTTCCGATTAGAATACGGTGATTGACAGAGTCGAAAGCCTTGGCCAGGTCGATGAAGACGGCTGCACAGTACTGTCTTTTATCGATGGCGGTTATGGTATCGTTTAGGACCTTGAGCGTGGCTGAGGTGCACCCATGACCAGCTCTGAAACCAGATTGCGTAGCGGAGAAGGTACGGTGGGATTCTAAATGGTCGGTGATCTGTTTTTTAACTTGGCTTTCGAGGACCTTAGAAAGGCAGGGCAGGATAGATATAGGTCTGTAACAGTTTGGGTCTAGAATGTCTCCCCCTTTGAAGAGGGGATGACCGCGGCAGTTTTCCAATCTATGGGAATCTCAGACGATATGAAAGAGATGTTGAACAGGCTAGTAATAGGGGTTGCAACAATTGCGGCAGATGATTTTAGAAAGAGAGGGTCCAGATTGTCTAGCCCTGCTGATTTGTAGGGGTCAAGGTTTTGCAGCTCTTTCAGAACATCAGCTGACTGGATTTGGGTGAAGGATAAGCCTGGGGGGGGGGGGGGGGTTGGACAAGTTGCTGCGGGGGGTGCATAGCTGTTGGCTGGTGTAGCCAGGTGGAAAGCATGTCCGGCCATAGAAAAATGCTTATTGAAATTCTCGATTATCGTAGATTTATTGGTAGTGACAGTGTTTCCTATCCTCAGTACAGTGGGCAGCTGGGAGAAGGTGTTCTTATTCTCCATGGACTTTACAGTGTCCCAACACTTTTTGGAATTAGTGCTACAGGATGCAAATTTCTGTTTGAAAAAGCTAGCCTTTTCTTTCCTAACTGACTGTGTATATTGGTTCCTAAATTCCCTGAAAAGTTGCATATCGCGGGGGCTATTCGATGCTAATGCAGTACGCCACAGGATGTTTTTGTGCTGGTCAAGGGCAGTCGGGTCTGGAGAGAACCAAGGGCTATATCTGTTCCTGGTTCTAAGTTTCTTGAATGGGGCATGTTTATGTAAGATGGTGAGGAGGCTGTATCTGGACTTAGTTCTTTTAGTATCAAACTATAATTAGTGCAAGCCTGATGGAGACTCTGAGAAAGAGAGAGAGGAGGGAGAGAGAGGGAGGGAGAGAGAGAGAGGGCGAGAGGGAGGGCGAGAGAGAGAGAGAGAGAGAGAGAGAGAGAGAGAGAGAGAGAGAGAGAGAGAGAGAGAGAGAGAGAGAGAGAGAGAGAGAGAGAGAGAGAGAGAGAGAGAGAGAGACAAAGACAAAGACAAAGACAAAGACAAAGACAAAGACAAAGACAAAGACAAAGACAGAGAGACGAAGGCAGAGACAGTGACAGAGAGAAAGAGACAGAGATATGCTTTTTTAGTGATTTTGTGATTATGCCGTATTACAGTTTGTGGTATATTTTCACAACTAAGCACAAAAATCTAAACAGATCATCAAAATGGCTCATGTTTCAAAAATTGCATTTTCAAATGACTGAGTACAACAAATAAAATCACAGGTATTTCTTCACTGCACCAAATACCTTTTTTAGTTTGAATACAAGAATCTGATTACAATATTACCCCTGACTCTTTTTATGGTTTTTCCTGTCGTGTAGGAATGCCTATTTCTGTGTTAACGGATCAACACAGAATAGCACGCATGTGCGCGCGCTCTCTCAAATCGTTTTGGAGAAAACATTTATATTTTAATCAGGTTTGTTCAATTGTATTCGTCATACTATTAAAATAATATAAAAATAATGCCATGGAATTCTAAGCAAATCTTGTCTGCTAAATGAACTAGCCCACAGCCATATGGCATAGCCAGATCACGGCCTAACGTAATGTCACGTTCCTGACCTTATTTTCCTTTGTTTAGCTTTGTTTAGTTGGTCAGGACGTGAGCTGGGTGGGCAGTCTATGTTATGTGTTTCTATGTTTTGGGTCATTGTTTATTAGCCTTATATTGTTCTCAATCAGGGCCAGGTGTTTGACGTTTCCTCTGATTGAGAACCATATTTAGGTAGGCTGTTCACACCGTTTGTTTGTGGGTGATTGTCTTCCGTGTCAGTGTATGTACCACACGGGACTGTTTCGTTTGTCTAGTCTGTTCCCGTTCGTGCGTTCTTCGTTATATGTAAGTTATCATGTTCAGGTCGGTCTACGTCGTTCTTTTGTTATTTTGTAATTTATCAAGTGTACTTCGTGTTCGTCTTGTCTAATAAATTCATCATGTCTTCACAACACGCTGCGTTTTGGTCCGATCCATGCTCCTCCTCAGACGAGGAGGAGAACAGACGTTACACATAAGGACAACTCAGAGTATGCTATTCTGTTCTTGTGAAGTAGATTACATTTTCTTCATATCATGTTTCTTTAGACCTGTCTAAAATCAATAATGGATTTATTGTGAAGGTGTACGCTAAATGACATGGATTTATTAGACTTTTTTTAAATGGCTTGTAGGCTCTGTGTGGAAACCAGGAAATGCTAACTGTGTTTATGTTAATTAACGGTCAATTACCGTGAGACCGACCAGTTATTTGTTTGACAATCACCGGCTCACGGAATTCAGAGAATTCTAGTCCCTTATTTATCACACAGCTCTGTTGTGCTGGCACAGTGTGTCTGTGTGTGTGTGTGTGTGTGTGTGTGTGTGTGTGTGTGTGTGTGTGTGTGTGTGTGTGTGTGTGTGTGTGTGTGTGTGTGTGTGTGTGTGTGTGTGTGTGTGTGTGTGTGTGTGTGTGTGTGTGTGTGTGTCTGTGAGACAGAAATGAACTGCTGTTCTTGCTTTGGGAGAGATAGATAAAGAGAGGAGATAGAGATGGATGAGTGAGGAGGATGGTGCACTGTAGAGAGATCGAGAGGGAGTGGGAGAGAGATGTGCACATCACGGGCGGCTGGTGGCACCTTAATTGGGGAGGACGAGCTCGTAATAAAGGCTGGAACGGAATGAATGGAATGGTATGGAACATCGTTTCCATGTGTTTGATTGCGGTTCCATTGGCTCCATTCCAGACGTTATTATTAGCCGTCCTCCCCTCTGCAGCCTCCTGTGATATATGTGTGTGTACCCTTCACTTGAGTTAAGGGACTGTTTTCGGTGGGGGTCTGATGAGTTCCGGTCCCATGTGTACAGAAGAGAGTAAAGGAGAGACAGAGAAAAGAGATGGAGAGACAGAGAAAAAGAGATGGAGAGACAGAGAAAGATGTTGTCTGATGTCCCCCTGATTACCTCCCCTGATGTCCTCCCCTGATGTCCTCCCCTGATGTCCTCCCATGATGTCCTCCCATGATGTCCTCCCATGATGTCCCCCTGATGGCCTCCCCTGAAGTCCTCCCATGATGTCCTCCCATGATGTCCTCCCATGATGTCCCCCTGATGGCCTCCCCTGATGTCCTCCCATGATGTCCTCGATTGATGTCCCCCTGATGGCCTTCCCTGATGTCCCCCTGATGGCCTCCCCTGATGTCCTCCCATGATGTCCTCCCATGATGTCCCCCTGATGGCCTCCCCTGATGTCCTCCCCTGATGTCCTCCCATGACGTCCTCCCCTGATGTCCTCCCCTGATGTCCCCCTGATGGCCTCCCCTGATGTCCTCCCATGATGTCCTCCCATGATGTCCCCCTGATGGCCTTCCCGTATGTCCTCCCATGATGTCCCCCTGATGTCCTCACATGATGTCCCCCTGATGTCCCCCTGATGTCCTCCCATGATGTCCCCCTGATGTCCTCCCCTGATGGCCTCCCCTGATGTCCTCCCTTGATGTCCCCCTGATGTCCTCCCATGATGTCCTCCCATGAAGTCATACCCTGATGTCCCCCTGATGTCCTCCCACGATGTCCTCCCATGATGTCCTCCCCTGATGTCCTCCCATGATGTCCTCCCAGGATGTCCTCCCCTGATGTCCTCCCATGATGTTCTCCCCTGATGTCCCCCTTGTGTCCTCCCCTGATATTCTCCACTGATGTCCTCCCATGATGTCCTCCCCTGATGTCCTCCCCTGATGTCCCCCTGATGTCCTCCCCTGATGTTCTCCCATGATGTCCTCCCCTGATGTCCCCCTGATATCCCCCCTGTTGTCCTCCCATGATGTCTTCCCCTGATGTCCCCCTGATGTCCTCCCATGATGTCCTCCCATGATGTCCGCCTGATGTCCCCCTGATGTCCTCCTCTGATGTTCTTCTATGATGTTCTCCCCTGATGTCTCCCCTGAAGTCCTCTTATGACGTCCTCCCCTGATGTCCTCCTATGATGTCCTCCCCTGATGTCCTCCCATGATGTCCTCCCATGATGTCCTCCCATGATGTCCCCCTGATGGCCTCCCCTGATGTCCTCCCATGATGTCCTCGATTGATGTCCCCCTGATGGCCTTCCCTGATGTCCCCCTGATGGCCTCCCCTGATGTCCTCCCATGATGTCCTCCCATGATGTCCCCCTGATGGCCTCCCCTGATGTCCTCCCCTGATGTCCTCCCATGACGTCCTCCCCTGATGTCCTCCCCTGATGTCCCCCTGATGGCCTCCCCTGATGTCCTCCCATGATGTCCTCCCATGATGTCCCCCTGATGGCCTTCCCGTATGTCCTCCCATGATGTCCCCCTGATGTCCTCACATGATGTCCCCCTGATGTCCCCCTGATGTCCTCCCATGATGTCCCCCTGATGTCCTCCCCTGATGGCCTCCCCTGATGTCCTCCCTTGATGTCCCCCTGATGTCCTCCCATGATGTCCTCCCATGAAGTCATACCCTGATGTCCCCCTGATGTCCTCCCACGATGTCCTCCCATGATGTCCTCCCCTGATGTCCTCCCATGATGTCCTCCCACGATGTCCTCCCCTGATGTCCTCCCATGATGTTCTCCCCTGATGTCCCCCTTGTGTCCTCCCCTGATATTCTCCACTGATGTCCTCCCATGATGTCCTCCCCTGATGTCCTCCCCTGATGTCCCCCTGATGTCCTCCCCTGATGTTCTCCCATGATGTCCTCCCCTGATGTCCCCCTGATATCCCCCCTGTTGTCCTCCCATGATGTCTTCCCCTGATGTCCCCCTGATGTCCTCCCATGATGTCCTCCCATGATGTCCGCCTGATGTCCCCCTGATGTCCTCCTCTGATGTTCTTCTATGATGTTCTCCCCTGATGTCTCCCCTGAAGTCCTCTTATGACGTCCTCCCCTGATGTCCTCCTATGATGTCCTCCCCTGATGTCCTCCCATGATGTCCTCCCATGATGTCCTCCCATGATGTCCTCCCATGATGTCCCCCTGATGGCCTCCCCTGAAGTCCTCCCATGATGTCCTCCCATGATGTCCTCCCATGATGTCCCCCTGATGGCCTCCCCTGATGTCCTCCCATGATGTCCTTGATTGATGTCCCCCTGATGGCCTTCCCTGATGTCCCCCTGATGGCCTCCCCTGATGTCCTCCCATGATGTCCTCCCATGATGTCCCCCTGATGGCCTCCCCTGATGTCCTCCCCTGATGTCCTCCCATGACGTCCTCCCCTGATGTCCTCCCCTGATGTCCCCCTGATGGCCTCCCCTGATGTCCTCCCATGATGTCCTCCCATGATGTCCCCCTGATGGCCTTCCCGTATGTCCTCCCATGATGTCCCCCTGATGTCCTCACATGATGTCCCCCTGATGTCCCCCTGATGTCCTCCCATGATGTCCCCCTGATGTCCTCCCCTGATGGCCTCCCCTGATGTCCTCCCTTGATGTCCCCCTGATGTCCTCCCATGATGTCCTCCCATGAAGTCATACCCTGATGTCCCCCTGATGTCCTCCCACGATGTCCTCCCATGATGTCCTCCCCTGATGTCCTCCCATGATGTCCTCCCACGATGTCCTCCCCTGATGTCCTCCCATGATGTTCTCCCCTGATGTCCCCCTTGTGTCCTCCCCTGATATTCTCCACTGATGTCCTCCCATGATGTCCTCCCCTGATGTCCTCCCCTGATGTCCCCCTGATGTCCTCCCCTGATGTTCTCCCATGATGTCCTCCCCTGATGTCCCCCTGATATCCCCCCTGTTGTCCTCCCATGATGTCTTCCCCTGATGTCCCCCTGATGTCCTCCCATGATGTCCTCCCATGATGTCTGCCTGATGTCCCCCTGATGTCCTCCCCTGATGTCCCCCTAATGTCCTCCCCTGATGTCCTCCCCTGATGTCCCCCTGACTTCCTCCCCTGATGTCCTCCCCTGATGTCCCCCTGATGTCCACCCCTGATGTCCTCCCATGATGTCCTCCATTGATGTCCCCATGATGTCCTCCCTTGATGTCCCCACATGATGTCCTCCCTTGATGTCCTCCCATGACGTCCTCCCCTGATGTCCTCCTCTGATGTCCTCCCCTGATGTCCTCCTCTGATGTCCTCCCATGATGTCCTCCTCTGATGTTCTTCTATGATGTTCTCCCCTGATGTCTCCCCTGAAGTCCTCTTATGACGTCCTCCCCTGATGTCCTCCTATGATGTCCTCCCCTGATGTCCTCCTGTGATCACCTCCTATGATGACCTTCCCTGATGTCCTCCTATGATGTCCTCCCTTGATGTCCTCCCCTTATGTCTTCCCCTGATGTCTTCACATTATGTCCTCCTATGATGTCCTCCCCTGATGTCCTCCTATGATTTCCTCCCCTGATGTCCTCCCCTGATGTCCTCCCCTGATGTCCTCACATGATGTCCTCCCCTGATGCCCTCCTATGATGTTCTCCCCTGATGTCTTCCTATGATTTCCTCACATGATGTCCTCCCTTGATGTCCTCTTATGATGTCGTCCTATAATGTCCTCCCCTTATGTCCTCCCCTTATGTCCTCCCATGATGTCCTCCCCTAATGTCCTCCTATGAAGTCCTCCTCTGATGTCCTCCTATGATGTCCTCCCCTGATGTCCTCCTATGATGTCCTCCCCTGATGTCTTCCTATGATGTCCTCCCCTGATGTCCTCCTATGATGTCCTCCCCTGATGTCCTCCTATGATGTCCTCCCTTGATGTCCTCCCCTGATGTCCTCCCTTGATGTCCTCCTATGATGTCCTCCCCTGATGTCCTCCCCTGATGTCCTCCCCTGATGTCCTCCTATGATGTCCTCCCTTGATGTCCTCCTATGATTTCCTCCCCTGATGTCCTCCTATGATGTCCTCCCCTGATGTCCTCCCCTGATGTCCTCACATGATGTCCTCCCCTGATGCCCTCCTATGATGTTCTCCCTTGATGTCCTCCTCTGATGTTCTCCCCTGATGTCTTCCTATGATGTCCTCACATGATGTCCTCCCCTGATGTCCTCCTATGATGTCGTCCTATAATGTCCTCCCCTTATGTCCTCCCATGATGTCCTCCCCTGATGTCCTCCTATGAAGTCCTCCTCCGATGTCCTCCTATGATGTCCTCCCCTGATGTCCTCCTATGATGTCCTCCCCTGATGTCCTCCTATGATGTCCTCCCTTGATGTCCTCCTATGATGTTCTCCCCTGATGTCCTCCCCTGATGTCCTCACATGATGTCCTCCCCTGATGCCCTCCTATGATGTTCTCCCTTGATGTCCTCCTCTGATGTTCTCCCCTGATGTCTTCCTATGATGTCCTCACATGATGTCCTCCCCTGATGTCCTCCTATGATGTCGTCCTATAATGTCCTCCCCTTATGTCCTCCCATGATGTCCTCCCCTGATGTCCTCCTATGAAGTCCTCCTCCGATGTCCTCCTATGATGTCCTCCCCTGATGTCCTCCTATGATGTCCTCCCCTGATGTCTTCCTATGATGTCCTCCCCTGATGTCCTCCTATGATGTCCTCCCCTGATGTCCTCCTATGATGTCCTCCCTTGATGTCCTCCCCTGATCTCCTCCCCTGATGTCCTCCCCTGATGTCCTCCCCTGATGTCCTCCTATGATGTCCTCCCCTGATGTCCTCCTATGATGTCCTCCCTTGATGTCCTCCCCTGATGTCCTCCTATGATGTCCTCCCCTGATCTCCTCCCCTGATGTCCTCCCCTGAAGTCCTCCCATGATGGCTTCCCCTAAATCGTAAACACTTTCTTATTGGTATTCAGATCCAGTTGAGTCTGTCCCACCCCAGGACTGACCGCCCAGAACCTGCGTCACTCTCTCTGGCCTAAATGTTATGTGTCTAATGCTGTTTCTGTCTGGGTGTTTGTGTCGTCATGGTGATGCAGAATGGGTAATAGAGATTAAAGATTGTGTAAACTGACAGACAGGCGGACAGGCAAACAGACAGACAGACAGACAGACAGACAGACAGACAGAGTGATACAGACAGACAGACAGACAGACAGACAGAGAGACAGACAGACAGACAGACATAGTGATGCAGACAGACAGACAGCCAGACAGACAGCCAGACAGACAGAGTGATACAGCCAGCCAGACAGACAGACAGACAGACAGACAGACAGACAGACAGACAGACAGAGTGATACAGACAGACAGACAGACAGACAGACAGACAGACAGACAGAGTGATACAGACAGACAGACAGACAGACAGACAGACAGACAGACAGACAGAGTGATGCATACAGACAGACAGACAGACAGACAGACAGACAGACAGACAGACAGACAGACAGACAGAGTGATGCATGCAGACAGACAGACAGACAGACAGACAGACAGACAGACAGACAGACATACAGAGTGATGCAGACAGACAGACAGACATAGAGATGCAGACAGACAGACAGACAGACAGTCTTTCTGACTCCCGCTCCAGTTTTCCAGATTCTTCCTCTCCTCCAGCTCTGAGCTCAGATTTCCTGTATTTCCAGGCTTTGCCGGGATAAGATAAGGGCAATGAAAGACCTCTGAGAAATTAGAGGAAAACGGAGAGAGCAGCTCTCGTTTTCTCCCAGAGATGTCTTTGTTCCTCCCCTCCATCTCCTCCATATTTATATCCTCTTAGCAGATCTCTCCCTCTCTGTCCTCTGTCGTTCTCTCTCAGTAAGCTCATCCCTCTCTCCCGTTCTTTAGTAGCACATGTGAAAGGGCTGGAATGAGTCCTTGAGTTGAGTAATGGAACTATCTCTGCAATGCTGTGTTTGTCTGTTTGTGTGTGTTTTATTGTGTGTGTTTATGTTTGTGTTTGTATGTGTTGTGTTTTTGTGTGTTTTTATGTTTGTGTGGGTTTTTGTGTGATTTTGTGTTTGCTTGTGTTTGTGTGTCTTTATGTTTGTTTGTTTTTTTGTGTTTGTGTTTGTGTGTTTTTATGTTTGTGTTTGTTTTTGTGTGTTTTTGTGTTTGTGTTTGTGTTTGTGTGTCTTTATGTTTGTTTGTGTTTTTGTGTTTGTGTTTGTGTGTTTTTATGTTTGTGTTTGTTTTTGTGTGTTTTTGTGTTTGTGTTTGTGTGTTTTTGTGTTTGTGTTTGTGTTTGTGTGTGTTCAGTAATGTGTTCATGTGTAGCTCAGTGCAGCACTGAAGAGGTGTCTGATCTTATGTAAGGCCTGTCTGCCTCTCCTCTCTGTGTATTAGTATATGTGACTATCATCTCCTCAAACAAACACACAGCCACAAACAGGGAGGAGAAGGAGAGCGGGGTTACAGAGATAAAGAGAGAGAATGGCCTGGGGAAACAGAGAGAAGAGAGAAGGACCTGGAGAAACAGAGAGAAGAGAGATGGACCTGGAGAAACAGAGAGAAGAGAAGAGAGAAGGACCTGGAGAAACAGAGAGAGAAGAGAGAAGGACCTGGAGAAACAGAGAGAAGAGAGAAGGACCTGGAGAAAGAGAGAGAAGAGAAGAGAGAAGGACCTGGAGAAACAGAGAGAGAAGAGAGAAGGACCTGGAGAAACAGAGAGAAGAGAGAAGGACCTGGGGAAACAGAGAGAAGAGAGAAGGACCTGGAGAAACAGAGAGAGAAGAGAGAAGGACCTGGAGAAAGAGAGAGACGAGAGAATGGCCTGGGGAAACAGAGAGAAGAGAGAAGGACCTGGAGAAACAGAGAGAGAAGAGAGAAGGACCTGGAGAAACAGAGAGAGAAGAGAGAAGGACCTGGAGAAACAGAGAGAGAAGAGAGAAGGACCTGGAGAAACAGAGAGAGAAGAGAGAAGGACCTGGAGAAACAGAGAGAGAAGATAGAAGGACCTGGAGAAAGAGAGAGAAGAGAGAAGGACCTGGAGAAAGGGAGAGAGAAGAGAGAAGGACCTGGAGAAACAGAGAGAGAAGATAGAAGTACCTGGAGAAAGAAAGAAGAGAGAAGGACCTGGAGAAACAGAGAGAGAAGAGAGAAGGACCTGGAGAAAGAGAGAAGAGAGAAGGACCTGGAGAAACAGAGAGAGAGAAGAGAGGAGGACCTGGAGAAAGAGAGAAGAGAGAAGAGAGAAGGACCTTGAGAAACAGAGAGAGAAGAGAGAAGGACCTGGAGAAACAGAGAGAGAAGAGAGAAGGTCCTGGAGAAAGAGAGAAGAGAGAAGGACCTGGAGAAACAGAGAGAAGAGAGAAGGACCTGGAGAAACAGAGAGAGAAGAGAGAAGGACCTGGAGAAAGAGAGAATAGAGAAGAGAGAAGGACCTGGAGAAACAGAGAGAGAAGAGAGAAGGACCTGGAGAAACAGAGAGAGAAGAGAGAAGGACCTGGAGAAACAGAGAGAGAAGATAGAAGGACCTGGAGAAAGAGAGAGAAGAGAGAAGGACCTGGAGAAAGAGAGAGAGAAGAGAGAAGGACCAGGAGAAACAGAGAGAGAAGATAGAAGTACCTGGAGAAAAAAAGAGAGAAGAGAAAAGACCCTGGAGAAATAGAGAGAGAAGAGAGAAGGACCTCGAGAAACAGAGAGAGAAGAGAGAAGGACATGGAGAAAGAGAGAGAAGAGAGAAGGACCTGGAGAAACAGAGAGAGAAGAGAGAAGGACCTGGAGAAACAGAGAGAGAAGAGAGAAGGACCTGGAGAAAGAGAGAGAGAAGAGAGAAGGACCTGGAGAAACAGAGAGAGAAGAGAGAAGGACCTGGAGAAAGAGAGAGAGAAGAGAGAAGGACCTGGAGAAACAGAGAAGAGAGAAGGACCTGGAGAAAGAGAGAGAAGAGAGAAGGACCTGGAGAAACAGAGAAGAGAGAAGGACCTGGAGAAAAAGAGAGAGAAGAGAGGACCTGGAGAAAGAGAGAGAGAAGAGAGAATGACCTGGAGAAAGAGAGAGAAGAGAGAAGGACCTGGAGAAACAGAGAGAAGGTAGAAGGACCTGGAGAAAGAAAGAGAGAAGAGAGAAGGACCTGGAGAAAGAGAGAGAGAAGAGAGAAGGACCTGGAGAAAGAGAGAGAAGAGAGAAGGACCTGGAGAAACAGAGAGAGAAGAGAGAAGGGCCTGGAGAAACAGAGAGAAGAGAGAAGGACCTGGAGAAACAGAGAGAGAAGAGAGAAGGACCTTGAGAAACAGAGAGAGAAGAGAGAAGGACCTGGAGAAAGAGAGAGAGAAGAGAGAAGGACCTGGAGAAACAGAGAGAGAAGAGAGAAGGACCTGGAGAAACAGAGAGAGAAGAGAGAGTTGTGTTGTGAGTAAGCAGGGTTGAATCTGGGAAGGAAAGCAGACAGCGAGAAGGAAAGCAGATAGAGAGAAGGAAAGCAGACAGAGAGAAGGAAAGCAGACAGAGAGAAGGAAAGCAGACAGAGAGAAGGAAAGCAGACAGAGAGAAGGAAAGCAGACAGAGGGAAGGAAAGCAGACAGAGAGAAGAAAAGCAGACAGAGAGAAGAAAAGCAGACAGAGAGAAGGAAAGCAGACAGAGAGAAGGAAAGCAGACAGAGAGAAGGAAAGCAGACAGAGAGAAGGAAAGCAGACAGAGAGAAGGAAAGCAGACAGAGAGAAGGAAAGCAGACAGAGAGAAGGAAAGCAGACAGAGAGAAGGAAAGCAGACAGAGAGAAGGAAAGCAGACAGAGAGAAGGAAAGCAAACAGATGGAGAGAATGAGAGCATGACAACAAAAGGAGGGGAGAGGATGAAGAAGGGATACAGTGTGTGTTTGAGTGGGCTGGTACGTGTTTGTCTGTGTGTGTTTATGTGTGTCTGTGTGTGTTTATGTGTGTATGTGTGTGTTTATGTGTGTATGTGTGTGTTTATGTGTGTATGTGTGTGTGTTTATGTTTTTATGTGTGTCTGTGTGTGTGTATGTGTGTGTGTTTATGTGTGTGTCTGTGTGTGTTTATGTGTGTGTGTCTGCGTGTCTGTGTGTGTTTATGTGTGTCCTTGGTCATGTGGTCAGACTGATCTCTAGAAATACACTTCGATTTGGGACGTCTGGAAAAGCCCCCAGAACATCGACATATACCTTCTTCTGCTCTCACAAAAAAAAGCAAAGCAATTGCCCAAGAACTCATGATGGAGCCAAAGTGCAGCTCAGACCGGTGCACCACCGCAGTTCACAATGCCCTAGCAAGCCATGACAATACTTGACGATAGTTGATGGAAATATTGTTTTTAATTATATAGTTTTACGTTTTCCCCAAACTATAGCCCTAAGCATAAACACTCTGAATTCATCAAACTGTTAACCTTTTGAGTAGTTTCTGTTTTAAACACGTGGCAGGAACACGTCAAAAATAGACGTTCATCCATAATACGTCAAGTTTCGAAGGGAAACTATGAGATCTTGTTGGTGAGATTCCTCATGGCTCCCAGTAAACTGATCTCACTTCCTCCATCCCTCTGTCTCTGTTACCCTTCTTCCCTTTTGTGCTACAAAATAGCCTCCAACACTCTACTCAGCAAATTGGATTGAGTCTATCACATCTGTTTTGTCACCAAAAGCCCCATACACTACACACCACTGCGACCTGTATGATCGCGTTGGCTGGCCCTCGCTTCATATTCATCGCCAAACCCCCTGGCTCCAGATCATCTATAAGTCTCTGCTAGGTAAAGCCCCGCCTTCTCTCAGCTCACTGGTCACCATAGAAACACCCACCCGTAGCACGCGCTCCAGGAGGTATATTTCACTGGTCATCCCCAAAGCCAACACCTCCTTTGGCCGCCTTTCCTTCCAGTTCTCTGCTGCCAATGACTGTAACGAATTGCAAAAATCACTGAAGCTGGAGTCTTATATCTCCCTCACCAACTTTAAGCATCAGATGTCAGAGCAGCTTACCGATCACTGTACCTGTATACAGCCCATCTGTAAATAGCCCACCCAACTACCTCATCCCCATATTATAATTGTTCCTCCTTTGCACCCCACTATCTCTACTTGCACATTAATCTTCTGCACATCTACCATTCCAGTGTTAATGCTAAATTGTAATTATTTCACCACTATGGCCTATTTATTGTCTACCTCCCTACTCTTCTACATTTGCACTCACTGTATACAGATTTTTCTACTGTATTATTGACTGTATGTTTGTTTATTCCATGTGTAACTCTGTGTTGTTGTTTGTGTCGCACTGCTTTGCTTTATCTTGGCCAGGTCGCAGTTGTATATGAGAACTTGTTCTCAACTGGCCTACCTGGTTAAATAAAGGTGAAATAAATAAAATATCCAAGGGGTACTGTACTGTACGGATAAGACGGATACGGACAAGACATGGGGGATTCAAAGGCCTCTGGACATGGATAATACATGAATGATTCTAATGCCTCTGGACAGGGATAAGACATGGGGGATTCAAATGCCTGTGGACAGGGATAAGACATGGGGGATTCAAATGCCTCTGGACAGGGATAAGACATGGGGGATTCAAATGCCTCTGGACAGGGATAAGACATGGGGGATTCAAATGCCTCTGGACAGGGATAGGACATGGGGGATTCAAATGCCTCTGGACAGGGATAAGACATGGGGGATTCAAAGGCCTCTGGACAGGGATAAGACATGGAGGATTCAAATGCCTCTGGACAGGGATAAGACATGGGGGATTCAAATGCCTCTGGACAGGGATAAGACATGGGGGATTCAAAGGCCTCTGGACAGGGATAAGACATGGAGGATTCAAAGGCCTTTTGACATGGATAAGACATGGGGGATTCAAAGGTCTCTGGACAGGGATAAGACATGGGGGATTCAAAGGCCTCTGGACAGGGATAAGACATGGGGGATTCAAAACCTCTGGACAGGGATAAAACATGGAGGATTCAAAGTCCTCTGGACAGGGATAAGACATGGGGGATTCAAAGGCCTCTGGACAGGGATAAGACATGGGGGATTCAAGGCCTCTGTACATGGATAAGACATGGAGGATTCAAAGGCCTCTGGACAGGGATAAGACATGGAAGATTCAAAGGTCTCTGGACAGGGATAGGACATGGGGGATTCAAAGGCCTCTGGACAGGGATAAGACATGGAGGATTCAAAGGCCTCTGGACAGGGCTAAGACATGGGGGATTCAAGGCCTCTGGACAGGGATAAGACATGGAGGATTCAAAGGCCTCTGGACAAGGATAATACATGGGTGATTCAAGGCCTCTGGACAGGGATAAGACATGGAGGATTCAAAGGCCTCTGGACAAGGATAAGACATGTAGGATTCAAAGGCCTCTGTACAGGGATAAGACATGGAGGATTCAAAGGCCTCTGGACAGGGATAAGACATGGGGGATTCAAAGACCTCTGGACAGGGATAAGACATGGAGGATTCAAATGCCTCTGGACAGGGATAAGACATGGAGGATTCAAAGGCCTCTGGACAGGGATAAGACATGGGGGATTCAAATGCCTCTGGACAGGGATAAGACATGGGGGATTCAAGGCCTCTGTACAGGGATAAGACATGGAGGATTCAAAGGCCTCTGGACAGGGATAAGACATGGGGGATTCAAAGGCCTCTGGACAGGGATAAGACATGGATGATTCAAAGGCCTCTGGACAGGGATAAGACATGGGGGATTCAAAGGTCTCTGGACAGGGATAAGACATGGGGGATTCAAAGGCCTCTGGACAGGGATAAGACATGGGGGATTCAAAGACCTCTGGACAGGGTTAAGACATGGAGGATTCAAAGGCCTCTGGACAGGGATAAGATATGGGGGATTCAAAGGCCTCTTGACAGGGATAAGACATTGGGGATTCAAGGCCTCTGTACATGGATAAAACTTGAGGGATTCAAAGGCCTTTGGACAGGGATAAGACATGGAGGATTCAAAGGTCTCTGGACAAGGATAGGACATGGGGGATTCAAAGGCCTCTGGACAGGGATAAGACATGGAGGATTCAAAGGCCTTTGGACAGGGATAAGACATGGAGGATTCAAAGGTCTCTGGACAAGGATAGGACATGGGGGATTCAAAGGCCTCTGGACAGGGATAAGACATGGGGGATTCAAAGGTCTCTGGACAGGGAAAAGACATGGGGGATTCAAAGACCTCTGGACAGGGATAAGACATGGATTCAAAGGCCTCTGGACAGGGATAAGACACGGGGGATTCAAATGCCTCTGGACAGGGATAAGACATGGAGGATTCAAAGGCCTCTGGACAGGGATAAGACATGGGGGATTCAAATGCCTCTGGACAGGGATAAGACATGGGGGATTCAAGGCCTCTGTACAGGGATAAGACATGGAGGATTCAAAGGCCTCTGGACAGGGATAAGACATGGGGGATTCAAAGGCCTCTGGACAGGGATAAGACATGGATGATTCAAAGGCCTCTGGACAGGGATAAGACATGGGGGATTCAAAGGTCTCTGGACAGGGATAAGACATTGGGGATTCAAAGGCCTCTGGACAGGGATAAGACATGGGGGATTCAAAGACCTCTGGACAGGGATAAGACATGGAGGATTCAAAGGCCTCTGGACAGGGATAAGATATGGGGGATTCAAAGGCCTCTTGACAGGGATAAGACATTGGGGATTCAAGGCCTCTGTACATGGATAAGACATGAGGGATTCAAAGGCCTTTGGACAGGGATAAGACATGGAGGATTCAAAGGTCTCTGGACAAGGATAGGACATGGGGGATTCAAAGGCCTCTGGACAGGGATAAGACATGGAGGATTCAAAGGCCTTTGGACAGGGATAAGACATGGAGGATTCAAAGGTCTCTGGACAAGGATAGGACATGGGGGATTCAAAGGCCTCTGGACAGGGATAAGACATGGGGGATTCAAAGGTCTCTGGACAGGGATAAGACATGGGGGATTCAAAGACCTCTGGACAGGGATAAGACATGGAGGATTCAAAGGCCTCTGGACAGGGATAAGACACGGGTGATTCAAAGGCCTCTGGACAGGGATAAGACATGGGGGATTCAAGGCCTCTGGACAGGGATAAGACATGGGGGATTCAAAGGCCTCTGGACAGGGATAAGACATTGGGGATTCAAAGGCCCCTGGACAGGGATAAGACATGGGGGATTCAAAGACCTCTGGACAGGGATAAGACATGGATGATTCAAAGGCCTCTGGACAGGGATAAGACACGGGGGATTCAAATGCCTCTGGACAGGGATAAGACATGGGGGATTCAAGGCCTCTGGACAGGGATAAGACATGGGGGATTCAAAGGCCTCTGGACAGGGATAAGACATGGGGGATTCAAAGGCCTCTGGACAGGGATAAGACATGGGGGATTCAAGACCTCTGCACAGGGATAAGACATGGGAGATTCAAAGGTCTCTGGACAGGGATAAGACATGGGGGATTCAAGGCCTCTGGACAGGGATAAGATGGAGTATGCAAGGCCTTTGGACTGGAATAAGACATGGAGGATTCAAGGCCTCTGAACAGGGATAAGACATGGGGGATTCAAGGCCTCTGAACAGGGATAAGACATGGGGGATTCAAGGCCTCTGGACAGGGATAAGACATGGGGGATTCAAGGCCTCTGGACAGGGATAAGACATGGGGGATTCAAAGACCTCTGGACAGGGAAAAGACATGGGGGATTCAAAGGTCTCTGGACAGAGATAAGACATGAGGGATTCAAGGCCTCTGTATTTGGGTGGGAGGGGGGCTGTGAAACTCTCATGCCATTGTTGGGCTCAAGAGTTTCCACACATCTGACTTCACACTTCAGTACTAATTGAAGGTGTCACCAGGTCTGTTGTGTCCTAGCAGCTTGGTTGCTTATTAATTCCCTGTGGAAATATCTACGTTTATCTAAATTTATCCAACTCTAATTCTATTTTTATTTGTAGAAGACCTCAGGAGCCCATGAGCTCTCTCTCTCTCTCTCTCTCTCTCTCTCTCTCTCTCTCTCTCTCTCTCTCTCTCTCTCTCTCTCTCTCCCTCTCTCTCTCTCTCTCTCTTCTCTCTCTCTCCCTCTACTGTACCCCTCTCTCATCTCTGTCTGCTGTGTGTGTGTGAAAGCAGTGTGGGCTTCTATCATCTTTTTCCCCATCTTCCTGTGTGAGGGTGTGTAGCCTACCTCGTCTCTGCCTAGCAGGGCTGATTCCATATTCATGTTGCCCTACTTACAGTATGTTCTTCCCTGCCTCTGGACAAAGAGAGAAGGACGGAGACAGAGAGAGAATATATAGTATGTGTCATTCAGCACGTCTCTTGTCCGTCCTGTTTGTTGCCAGACCTCCCAGTGTAGCGTGTCTCTGTTGTATTTACCATGCTCCAGTCTCTCCACCAGTAGGACTACTACCATAGAAGTGTATCTCTTCAGCAGGCGTGTTTGTTGTTGTCAGCTGAGCCACACAGGAACTAGTTGGAGGAAGTTCTCTGTGGATGTGTGTGTGTCAGAAGGAGACCGTTGACTTCAGACCGGTGGCATCGGCCGACAGCTCTGCAGCTAATCTTCTGCCCCAGATCTGGGGCCAAGGCCAGGGATAACTGCCTGTGTGTGTGTGTGTGTGTGTGTTGTGTAGCAGAGGTCAGGTCTACCAGCCTGCTGAGGCTCAGAGTGATGTTAATTCTGAGCTCCAGGGTTAATGGAGGTGGGAGGAGGGGCTCTCTGATGTGTTTTTACCCGTTTAGGAGCAGCCTGGGCTCAGTAGTTGTGACTCACAGGCCCCCCTGCTGCCTCCACCCTGGAGCTCCGATTCCAGGAGACTGCCTTGGGAAGAAATATAACGTAGAAATACACACACACACACACACACACACACACACACACACACACACACACACACACACACACACACACACACACACACACACACACACACACACACACACACACACACACACACACACACACACACACATAGACACACAAATTGCTTGCCTTTGTCCACCTCATCTCTCTTGCTCTTAGAGCACTGAGGTTTTAATTGTAGTAATTATGATGATGAGAGTTAGAATAATACTTATGGTGGAGATGGAGATATATATATAGAGAGAGATGTAGAGAGACATATAGATATATATATATATATATATATATAGAGAGATGTAGATATATATATATATATAGAGAGAGATGTAGAGAGACATATAGATATCTATATATATATATAGAGAGAGATGTAGATATATATATATATATATAGAGAGATGTAGATATATATATATATATAGAGAGAGATGTAGATATATATATATATATATAGAGAGAGATGTAGATATATATATATATAGAGAGAGAGAGATGTAGAGAGATGTAGATATATATATATAGAGAGAGAGAGAGATGTAGATATATATATATAGAGAGAGAGAGAGAGATGTAGATATATATATATAGAGAGCGATGTAGAGAGACATGTAGATATATATATATATATATAGAGAGAGAGAGATGTAGATATATATATATATAGAGAGAGATGTAGATATATATATATATAGAGAGAGAGAGATGTAGATGTATATATATATAGAGAGAGATGTAGAGAGACATGTAGATATATAGAGCGATATATAGAGAGATATATAGAGATATGTAGAGATATATAGAGAGATATATAGAGATATGTAGAGAGACATACTGTATATATATATAGAGCGATATATAGAGATATGTAGAGATATTTAGAGAGACGTAGAGATATATATATTGAGAGATACAGTTGAAGTTGGAAGTTTACATACACCTTAGCCAAATACATTTAATCTCAGTTTTTCACAATTCCTGATATTTAATCCTTGTAAAAATTCCCTGTCAGTTAGTTAGGATCACCACTTTATTTTAAGAATGTGAAATGTCAGAATAATAGCAGAGAGAATTATTTATTTCAGCTTTTATTTCTTTCATCACATTCCCAGTGGATCAGAAGTTTACATACACTCAATTCGTATTTGGTAGCATTGCCTTTAAATTGTTTAACTTGGATCACACGTTTCGGGTAAACTTCCGTCAATATGTTGGGTGAATTTTGGCCCATTCTTCCTGACAGAGCTTGTGTAACTGAGTCAGGTTTGTAGGGCTCCTTGCTCACACGCTTTTTCAGTTCTGCTCACAAATGTTCTATAGGATTGAGGTCAGGGCTTTGTGATGGCCACTCCAATACCTTGAATTTGTTGTCCTTAAGCCATTTTGCCACAACATTGGAAGTATGCTTGGGGTCATTGTCCCTTTGGAAGACCCAGAGAGATATGTAGAGAGATATGTAGAGAGATGTGTAGAGATATGTAGAGAGATATGTAGAGAGATATGTAGAGAGACATGTAGAGATATGTAGAGATATATGTAGAGATATGTAGAGATATGTAGGGAGATATGTAGAGATATGTAGAGATATGTAGAGATATGTAGAGATATGTAGAGAGACATGTAGAGATATGTAGAGATATATGCAGAGATATGTAGAGATATGTAGAGAGATATGTAGAGATATGTAGAGAGACATGTAGAGATATGTAGAGATATATGTAGAGATATGTAGAGATATGTAGAGAGATATGTAGAGATATGTAGAGATATATGTAGAGATATGTAGAGATATGTAGGGAGATATGTAGAGATATGTAGAGATATGTAGAGATATGTAGAGAGACATGTAGAGATATGTAGAGATATATGTAGAGATATGTAGAGATATATGTAGAGATATGTAGAGATATGTAGAGAGATATGTAGAGATATGTAGAGAGACATGTAGAGATATGTAGAGATATATGCAGAGATATGTAGAGATATGTAGAGAGATATGTAGAGATATGTAGAGAGACATGTAGAGATATGTAGAGATATATGTAGAGATATGTAGAGATATGTAGGGAGATATGTAGAGATATGTAGAGATATGTAGAGATATGTAGAGATATGTAGAGATATATGTAGAGATATGTAGAGATATGTAGAGAGATATGTAGAGATATGTAGAGAGACATGTAGAGATATGTAGAGATATATGCAGAGATATGTAGAGATATGTAGAGAGATATGTAGAGATATGTAGAGATATATGTAGAGATATGTAGAGAGATATGTAGAGATATGTAGAGAGATATGTAGAGAGACATGTAGAGAGATATGTAGAGATATGTAGAGATATGTAGAGATATATGTAGAGAGATATGCAGAGATATGTAGAGATATGTAGAGCGATATCTAGAGATATGTAGAGATATGTAGAGATATATGTAGAGATATGTAGAGAGATATGTAGAGAGATATGTAGGGAGATATGTAGAGATATGTAGAGACATATATACATATATACACTACCGTTCAAAAGTTTGGGGTCACATAGAAATGTCCTTGTTTTTTAAAGAAAATCCAATATTTTGTCCATTATAATATCATCAATTTGATCAGAAATACAGTTAGACATTGTTAATGTTGTAAATGACTATTGTAGCTGGAAATGGCAGATTTCTTATGGAATATCTACATAGGCTTATGGAGGCCCATTATCAGCAACCATCACTCCTGTGTTCCAATGGCACGTTGTGTTAGCGAATCCAAGTTTATCATTTTAAAAGGCTAATTGATCATTAGAAAGCCCTTTTGCAATTACGTTAGCACAGCTGAAACTGTTGTTCTGATTAAAGAAGCAATAAAACTGGCCTTCTTTAGACTAGTTGAGTTGAGTTCTTGTTACATCAGGTGAATGTTTTTTTGCACCGTAAAAGAAACATTGCAGAATCATCGGCACACCTGGACAGTTTTTGTGTTTTGGGAACATATCTTTTGTGACGTCTCCACAATGTTCTCACCAAGGACTGTTCCCACAACATAATGAAACATTCTGGGAACCTTTAAAGAACCGATTAAAATGTGTTCTAGGAACGTTCTTTAGGAATGTTCTTTCAACGTCAGGTGAATGTTTTATACAAACATTCTAAAACCTACAGCACGGCTGGACAGTTTTTTAATGTTATGAGAACATTTGCCTAAACCTAACGAATGTTCTGGGAACTTTCACAGAAACAATTTTTGGTTTGCTGGGTAGGCAGCAGAAATCATCTTTCTAGACAATGTTTTGGTTCGTTGCTAGCTTGTTAACGATCTATCTGGCTCGTCAACTCATTTAAATATATATAATTACCACAACATATCTGAAATAATTTTAAGTTTGACTGTAGCAAACTTTTTGTTAATCATAATAGAAAACTAACACATTACAAGGTAATTATTTACAAAGTATGGCGAGCTAAAAATAAAATGAGGTAAGTTACTGTTGTGAATGTGAAGAAATATAAGCAGTGCTGTTGGAGAATTTTAGGACCTTATCAATGCTGTCGCTGTCAGGTTACCGTCGCAACAACAAGGTCAAAGTTGAATGTCTCTTGCTCCCCCACCCCTTCCCCGGTGCAGGCTACACACTGACTGTATAGAAGGGGTCAAGGAAGTGGTAAACATGGGACCGTTTGAAAGGGGATCATAAACAACTTTGCCAGCTTTCTTTACAGGCAACATACCATGATTTATGTCTGAATTAGGTAATAGAGAGAGAGAGAGAGAGAGATGGAGAGAGAGAGAGAGAGAGGGACAGAGAGAGAGAGAGATGGAGGGAGAGAGAGATGAGATGAGAAGGAGAGAGATGGAGAAAGAAAGAGATGGAGAGAGGTAGAGAGAGGGAGAGAGAGATGAGATGGAGAGAGGCGGAGAGAGAGATGAGATGGAGAGAGGTAGAGGGAGGGAGAGAGAGATGAGATGGAGAGAGAGGGAGAGAGATATGAGAAGGAGAGAGGTAGCGGGAGGGAGAGAGAGATGAGATGGAGAGAGGTAGAGAGAGTCAGAGAGAGATGAGATGGAGAGAGAGGGAGCGAAAGGGGGAGAGAGATGGAGAGATGAAGTGTGTGTGCATGCATGTGTGAGTTATTGAGATGGAGAGAGAAATGAGAGAGAGAGATGGAGAGCGAGATGAGAAGGAGAGATGGAGAGAGAGATGAGAGATGGAGAGAGAGGGAGAGATGGAGAGAGATGAGAGGGAGAGATGATGAGAGAGAGATGAGAGAGAGATGAGAGGGAGAGATGGAGAGAGAGATGAGAGGGAGAGATGGAGAGAGAGATGGAGAGAGAGATGAGAGATGGAGAGAGAGATGAGAGATGGAGAGAGAGGGAGAGAGCGATGAGAGATGTAGAAGAGGGAGAGAGATAAGAGGGTGTGTATGTGCTGTGTGGGACTCGTGACATAAATGGAAATCTGTTTTTCATGGCGGGCTCTGTTCTCATGGTAACTAGACTAATTCACCTGTCAATTCTACTTTACCCCGCCCCCCCCACCACACACACACACACACAAACACACTTCCTTTTCGGATTTAAAGTAATTTTGACGGACACAGTAGATCTCCCAGTAAAGAAGACAGGGAGGAGGTAGAGAGAACAGGGGATTTGAGTCGGCATGCTCCCAGCTAACAATTCCAGGGAGACAACCTTTTTAGTATGTTTTTGGTGTTAAAGTTAGGAGAACATTCTGTTAATGTCAAACAGATCTTATCTAGAACGTGGTTACAACGTTGTCACAATATAGAACTTTAAGAACATTCAAGAACATTCATGTGTCCAGTTTTCTGAGGGTTAGGAGACGTTGATAGAATATTCACCCTCAGAAAACTGGACACATGAATGTTCTTCCCTAGTTCCCATGAATTGTTTCTAAAACATGAATATCTTATATTCTGAGAACATGGTAACCATGTCCTGTATATTTTGGTGAACATGGTAACCATGTCCTGTATATGTTTGGTGACCATGGTAACCATGTCCTGTATATGTTTGGTGACCATGGTAACCATGTCCTATATATGTTTGGTGAACATGGTAAACATGTCCTGTATATGTTTGGTGACCATGGTAACCATGTCCTGTATATGTTTGATGACCATGGTAACCATGTCCTATATATGTTTGGTGAACATGGTAACCATGTCCTGTATATGTTTGGTGACCATGGTAACCATGTCCTATATATGTTTGGTGAACATGGTAACCATGTCCTGTATATGTTTGGTGAACATGGTAACCATGTCCTGTATATGTTTGGTGAACATGGTAACCATGTCCTGTATATGTTTGGTGAACATGGTAACCATGTCCTGTATATGTTTGGTGAACATGGTAACCATGCCCTGTATATGTTTGGTGAACATGGTAACCATGTCTTGTATATGTTTGGTGAACATGGTAACCATGTCCTGTATATGTTTGGTGACCATGGTAACCATGTCTTGTATATGTTTGGTGAACATGGTAACCATGTCCTGTATATGTTTGGTGACCATGGTAACCATGTCCTGTATATGTTCGGTGAACATGGTAACCATGTCCTGTATATGTTTGGTGACCATGGTAACCATGTCCTGTATATGTTTGGTGAACATGGTAACCATGTCCTGTATATGTTTTGTGACCATGGTAACCATGTCCTGTATATGTTTGGTGAACATGGTAACCATGTCCTGTATATGTTTGGTGACCATGGTAACCATGTCCTGTATATGTTTGGTGAACATGGTAACCATGTCCTGTATATGTTTGGTGAACATGGTAACCATGTCCTGTATATGTTTGGTGAACATGGTAACCATGTCCTGTATATGTTTGGTGAACATGGTAACCATGTCCTGTATATGTTTGGTGACCATGGTAACCATGTCCTGTATATGTTTGGTGAACATGGTAACCATGTCCTGTATATGTTTGGTGGGACGTTGATGGAATATTGTCTAGAACATAAATATCTTTAAGGGAAATTTCACAGTTTTCAGCTTCATATTCGTCTCCAGCATTTCCCCAACATTGACGGTGCTTTCGGAAAGTATTCAGACCCCTTTGTTACGTTACAGCCTTATTCTAAAAATGATTAAATAAATGGTTTTCATCATCAACCTAAACACAATACCTCATAATGACATCACAATACCCCATAATGACATCACAATACCCCATAAGTATTTCCATTGATCATCCTTGAGATGTTTCTACAACTTGATTGGAGTCCACCTGTGATAAATTCAATTGACGGGACATGGAAAGGCTCACACCTGTCTATATAAGGTCCCACAGTTGACAGTACACGTCAGAGCAAATACCAAGCCATGAGGTTGAAGGAATTGTCCATAGAGCTCCATGAAACAGGATTGTGTCGAGGCACAGATCTGGGGAAGGATACCAAAACATGGTGTGTGTGTTACCTAGGGGGGATGCTGGTGTGCGTGTTACCTAGGGGGGATGCTGGTGTTCGTGTTACCTAGGGGGGATGCTGGTGTTCGTGTTACCTAGGGGGGATGCTGGTGTGCGTGTTACCTAGGGGGGATGCTGGTGTTCGTGTTACCTAGGGGGGATGCTGGTGTGCGTGTTACCTAGGGGGGATGCTGGTGTGCGTGTTACCTAGGGGGGATGCTGGTGTGCGTGTTACCTAGGGGGGATGCTGGTGTTCGTGTTACCTAGGGGGGATGCTGGTGTTCGTGTTACCTAGGGGGGATGCTGGTGTTCGTGTTACCTAGGGGGGATGCTGGTGTTCGTGTTACCTAGGGGGGATGCTGGTGTTCGTGTTACCTAGGGGGGATGCTGGTGTTCGTGTTACCTAGGGGGGATGCTGGTGTTCGTGTTACCTAGGGGGGATGCTGGTGTTCGTGTTACCTAGGGGGGATGCTGGTGTTCGTGTTACCTAGGGGGGATGCTGGTGTTCGTGTTACCTAGGGGGGATGCTGGTGTTCGTGTTACCTAGGGGGGATGCTGGTGTTCGTGTTACCTAGGGGGGATGCTGGTGTGCGTGTTACCTAGGGGGGATGCTGGTGTGCGTGTTACCTAGGAGGGATGCTGGTGTGCGTGTTACCTAGGGGGGATGCTGGTGTGCGTGTTACCTAGGGGGGATGCTGGTGTTCGTGTTACCTAGGGGGGATGCTGGTGTTCGTGTTACCTAGGGGGGATGCTGGTGTTCGTGTTACCTAGGGGGGATGCTGGTGTTCGTGTTACCTAGGGGGGATGCTGGTGTTCGTGTTACCTAGGGGGGATGCTGGTGTGCGTGTTACCTAGGGGGGATGCTGGTGTGCGTGTTACCTAGGGGGGATGCTGGTGTGCGTGTTACCTAGGGGGGATGCTGGTGTTCGTGTTACCTAGGGGGGATGCTGGTGTGCGTGTTACCTAGGGGGGATGCTGGTGTTCGTGTTACCTAGGGGGGATGCTGGTGTTCGTGTTACCTAGGGGGGATGCTGGTGTTCGTGTTACCTAGGGGGGATGCTGGTGTTCGTGTTACCTAGGGGGGATGCTGGTGTGCGTGTTACCTAGGGGGGATGCTGGTGTTCGTGTTACCTAGGGGGGATGCTGGTGTGCGTGTTACCTAGGGGGGATGCTGGTGTTCGTGTTACCTAGGGGGGATGCTGGTGTTCGTGTTACCTAGGGGGGATGCTGGTGTGCGTGTTACCTAGGGGGGATGCTGGTGTTCGTGTTACCTAGGGGGGATGCTGGTGTTCGTGTTACCTAGGGGGGATGCTGGTGTGCGTGTTACCTAGGGGGGATGCTGGTGTGCGTGTTACCTAGGGGGGATGCTGGTGTGCGTGTTACCTAGGGGGGATGCTGGTGTGCGTGTTACCTAGGGGGGATGCTGGTGTGCGTGTTACCTAGGGGGGATGCTGGTGTGCGTGTTACCTAGGGGGATGCTGGTGTGCGTGTTACCTAGGGGGGATGCTGGTGTTCGTGTTACCTAGGGGGGATGCTGGTGTGCGTGTTACCTAGGGGGGATGCTGGTGTGCGTGTTACCTAGGGGGGATGCTGGTGTTCGTGTTACCTAGGGGGGATGCTGGTGTTCGTGTTACCTAGGGGGGATGCTGGTGTGCGTGTTACCTAGGGGGGATGCTGGTGTGCGTGTTACCTAGGGGGGATGCTGGTGTTCGTGTTACCTAGGGGGGATGCTGGTGTGCGTGTTACCTAGGGGGGATGCTGGTGTGCGTGTTACCTAGGGGGGATGCTGGTGTGCGTGTTACCTAGGGGGGATGCTGGTGTGCGTGTTACCTAGGGGGGATGCTGGTGTGCGTGTTACCTAGGGGGGATGCTGGTGTGCGTGTTACCTAGGGGGGATGCTGGTGTGCGTGTTACCTAGGGGGGATGCTGGTGTGCGTGTTACCTAGGGGGGATGCTGGTGTTCGTGTTACCTAGGGGGGATGCTGGTGTTCGTGTTACCTAGGGGGGATGCTGGTGTTCGTGTTACCTAGGGGGGATGCTGGTGTGCGTGTTACCTAGGGGGGATGCTGGTGTGCGTGTTACCTAGGGGGGATGCTGGTGTGCGTGTTACCTAGGGGGGATGCTGGTGTGCGCCTTCCCACAGGACAACAACTCTAAGCACACAGCCAAGACAACGCAGGAGTGGCTTCGGGACAAGTCTCTGAATGGCCCAGCCAGAGCCCTGACTTGAACCCGATCGAACATCTCTGGAGAGACCCGGAAATAACTGTGCAGCAACACTCCCCATCCAACCTGACAGAGCTTGAGAGGATCTGCAGAGAAGAATGAGAGAAACTCCCCAAATACAGGTGTGCCAAGCTAGTAGCGTCATATTAAAGAAGACTCGAGTGTCACGTTCCTGACCTGTTTTCCTTTGTTTTTGTATTTGTTTAGTATGGTCAGGGCGTGAGTTGGGGTGGGCATTCTATGTTATGTGTTTCTATGTTGGGTTCTTTTCTATTAGCCTTATATGGTTCTCAATCAGGGACAGGTGTTTGACGTTTTCTTTGATTGAGAACCATATTAAGGTAGGCTGTTCTCACTGTTTGTTTGTGGGTGATTGTTCCTGTGTCTGTGTCTGTCGCACCACACGGGACTGTTTCGTGTTCGTTCCTGTTAGTGCGTTATGTTCTCTAGTTCAGGTTTGTTCACATCGTTTATTGTTTTGTAGTTATTCAAGTGTTCTTCGTGTTCGTCGTCTTGTTTAAATACATTTCATCATGTTTTCCACCTACGCTGCATTTTGGTCCGATCCTTCTCGCCTCTCCTCGTCCGAGGAGGAGGAAGAAATAGACGAACGTTACATCGAGGCTGTAATCGCTGCCAAAGATGCTCCAACAAAGTCCTGAGTAAAGAGTCTGAATACTTATGGAAATGTGACATTTCAGTTTTTATTTTTAATAAATTAGCAATATTTTACAAAAAACATTACGGGGTATTATGATGTCATTATGGGGTATTGTGTGTAGATTGATGAAGGAAAACAATAATTTAATCCATTTTAGAATAAGGCTGTAACGTACCAACATGTGGAAAAAGTGGGTCTGAATACTTTCTGAATGTACTGTATGTTTTGTAGTAAAAAAAAAAAGAGGATTTTAAGTGTTTCCAATGACGTCATCGGTGTGCATCGTGTGATTTTGACCAATTGTGAGCAGGCATCGTGTGATTTTGACCAATTGTGAGTAGGCATCGTGTGATTTTGACCAATTGTGACCAGGCATCGTGTGATTTTGACCAATTGTGACCAGGCATTGCCTGAGGTTGAGGACGTCAATGGAAACCCTTTTCTTCCTCTATGTTCTTTACCACAAAACCTAGAAACCATTAACATGTTGATGTTGGAGTGGTGCTGCAGATGAAATGGTAACGCGGTAACCACGCTGTGGGTCCATTAAGGGAATGCTCTCTTAGACGTGACTTGTACATCACGGGAACATGACTTGTACATCACGGGAACATGACTTGTACATCACGGGAACATGACTTGTACATCACGGGAACATGACTTGTACATCACGGGAACATGACTTGTACATCACGGGAACATGACTTATACATCACGGGAACATGACTTGTACATCACGGGAACATTCGTATGAAAACGTTAGTTAATGAGACTCTTAAGGGAACGTTCTCTAACGTTGTGGCAACGTTTGTTGTTAGCTAGGGCTCTACCACATCCAGATAATACTGGTGGTTTATGTGACCGTGGACAGGTTAGGTTGGTGTGTGTGTGTGTGTGTGTGTGTGTGTGTGTGTGTGTGTGTGTGTGTGTGTGTGTGTGTGTGTGTGTGTGTGTGTGTGTGTGTCTGTTGTGGAAGTGAGTTGATATTTTGCTTTCTGTCTGCTAGTGTTCCTCTTGAGAGAAGAGCCACTTCAGACATCAAAGTGTGTGTTTATGTGCTTCAAGCCTTTATAGCTTGGAGGTTTGTGTGTGTGTGTGTATGTGTGTGTGTGTGTGTGTGTATGTGTGTGTGTGTGTGTGTGTGTGTGTGTGTGTGTGTGTGTGTGCGTGCGTGCGTGCGTGCGCGTGTGTGAAGGGGGTAGATATTTAACCTCTCTCTCATTAGCCCTAGTTAATTGGTGTCTAGGAGGCTTGTCTGGTGTGCTGTATAGACCGTTTACCTGGGAATCTGGATAAATACACGGGATGATTGTTCATTAACGTCAATACCTGTGAAACTATGTCTTATACGGTTCTCAATGCATTTGAATATTTGTAGCTTTTTAAGTAAGTACCTGCAGTCAACGTGTGCAATACGTCAGGAGATGAAGCAGATCGGGTTCTTCATCAGTTCAAATGTCGTATTATTTTACGCTATGAAGCTTACCGTGGTTCCCCAGAACAGTTGAGCCAATCACGTGTTTGTAAATAGCACAACAGGAGAGAGCAGGAACAGGTGAGTCCAGCTGTGTATTTATTTGGTTTAACTTGCTACTTCTCTCAGTGAATTAACAAGGATACCGGGCATCATATTGTGTTAGCTTTCTGCTGTGTTTGAGAAGTCTGTTATCCTCCTTCAGCTCTCTGTTATCCTCCTTCAGCTCTCTGTAATCCTCCATCAGCTCTCTGTTATCTTCCTTCATCTCTCTGTAATCCTCCTTCAGCTCTCTGTAATCCTCCTTCATCTCTCTGTAATCCTCCTTCATCTCTCTGTAATCCTCCTTCAGCTCTCTGTAATCCTCCTTCAGCTCTCTGTAATCCTCCTTCATCTCTCTGTTATCCTCCTTCATCTCTCTGTAATCCTCCTTCAGCTTTCTGTAATCCTCCTTCAGCTCTCTGTTATCCTCCTTCATCTCTCTGTAATCCTCCTTCAGCTTTCTGTAATCCTCCTTCAGCTCTCTGTAATCCTCCTTCAGCTTTCTGTAATCCTCCTTCAGCTTTCTGTAATCCTCCTTCAGCTCTCTGTAATCCTCCTTCAGCTTTCTGTAATCCTCCTTCAGCTCTCTGTTATCCTCCTTCAGCTCTCTGTTATCCTCCTTCAGCTTTCTGTAATCCTCCTCCAGCTCTCTGTAATCCTCCTTCAGCTTTCTGTAATCCTCCTTCAGCTCTCTGTTATCCTCCTTCAGCTCTCTGTAATCCTCCTTCAGCTCTCTGTAATCCTCCTTCAGCTCTCTGTAATCCTCCTTCAGCTCTCTGTAATCCTCCTTCAACTCTCTGTAATCCTCCTTCACCTCTCTGTAATCCTCCTTCAGCTCTCTGTAATCCTCCTTCATCTCTCTGTAATCCTCCTTCAACTCTCTGTTATCCTCCTTCAACTCTCTGTAATCCTCCTTCAGCTCTCTGTAATCCTCCTTCAGCTCTCTGTAATCCTCCTTCAGGTCTCTGTAATCCCCCTTCAGTTCTCTGTTATTCTACTTCAGCTCTCTGTAATCATCCTTCAGCTCTCTGTAATCCTCCTTCAGCTCTCTGTAATCCTCCTTCAACTCTCTGTAATCCTCCTTCAGCTCTCTGTCATCCTCCTTCAGCTCTCTGTAATCCTCCTTCAGCTCTCTGTTATCCTCCAACTCTCTGTAATCCTCCTTCATCTCTCTGTAATCCTCCTTCAGCTCTCTGTAATCCTCTTTCATCTCTCTGTAATCCTCCTTCAGCTCTCTGTAATCCTCCTTCAGCTCTCTGTAATCCTCCTTCATCTCTCTGTAATCCTCCTTCAGCTCTCTGTAATCCTCCTTCAGCTGTCTGTAATCCTCCTTCATCTCTCTGTAATCCTCCTTCAGCTCTCTGTAATCCTCCTTTAACTCTCTGTAATCCTCCTTCAGCTCTCTGTAATCCTCCTTCAGCTCTCTGTAATCCTCCTTCATCTCTCTGTTATCCTCCTTCAGCTCTCTGTAATCCTCCTTCAGCTCTCTGTAATCCTCCTTCATCTCTCTGTTATCCTCCTTCAGCTCTCTGTAATCCTCCTTCAGCTCTCTGTAATCCTCCTTCAACTCTCTGTAATCCTCCTTCATCTCTCTGTAATCCTCCTTCAGCTCTCTGTAATCCTCTTTCATCTCTCTGTAATCCTCTTTCAGCTCTCTGTAATCCTCCTTCATCTCTCTGTTATCCTCCTTCAGCTCTCTGTAATCCTCCTTCAACTCTCTGTAATCCTCCTTCAGCTCTCTGTAATCCTCCCTCAGCTCTCTGTAATCCTCCTTCATCTCTCTGTAATCCTCCTTCAGCTCTCTGTAATCCTCCTTCAGCTCTCTGTAATCCAATGGAACAACACTCTTCTACACTGCTCTGTCATGTGTGTGTGTGTGTGTGTGTGTGTGTGTGTGTGTGTGTGTGTGTGTGTGTGTGTGTTTATGCGTGTGGATGTACGTGTGTGTGGCAAGGCTGTGTCAACATTGTTATTGTTACATCAGTTGAACCTTGAACTTTGCCCTGTCTTCTCCCCCCTTCAATAGTGTAACATGTCTTCCTCCTCTTGTCTGGTCTTTATCTTCTCTTCTTGTCTGGTCTTTATCTTCTCCTCTTGTCTGGTCTTTATCCTCTCCTCTTGTCTGGTCTTTATCCTCTCCTCTTGTCTGGTCTTTATCCTCTCCTCTTGTCTGGTCCTCTCCTCTCCTCTTGTCTGGTCTTTATTATCTCTTCTTGTCTGGTCTTTATCTTCTCTTCTTGTCTGGTCTTTATCTTCTCCTCTTGTCTGGTCTTTATCCTCTCCTCTTGTCTGGTCTTTATCCTCTCCTCTTGTCTGGTCTTTATCCTCTCCTCTTGTCTGGTCTTTATCTTCTCTTCTTGTCTGGTCTTTATCTTCTCCTCTTGTCTGGTCTTTATCCTCTCCTCTTGTCTGGTCTTTATCTTCTCCTCTTATCTGGTCTTTATCCTCTCCTCTTGTCTAGTCTTTATCTTCTCTTCTTGTCTGGTCTTTATCTTCTCCTCTTGTCTGGTCTTTATCCTCTCCTCTTGTCTGGTCTTTATCTTCTCCTCTTATCTGGTCTTTATCCTCTCCTCTTGTCTGGTCTTTATCTTCTCCTCTTATCTGGTCTTTATCCTCTCCTCTTGTCTGGTCTTTATCCTCTCTTCTTGTCTGGTCTTTATCCTCTCCTCTTGTCTGGTCTTTATCCTCTCCTCTTGTCTGGTCTTTATCCTCTCCTCTTGTCTGGTCTTTATCTTCTCTTCTTGTCTGGTCTTTATCTTCTCTTCTTGTCTGGTCTTTATCCTCTCCTCTCCTCTTGTCTGGTCTTTATGCTCTCCTCTTGTCTGGTCTTTATCTTCTCCTCTTGTCTGGTCTTTATCCTCTCCTCTTGTCTGGTGTTTATCCTCTCCTCTTGTCTGGTCTTTATCTTCTCCTCTTGTCTGTTCTTTATCCTCTCCTCTTGTCTGGTCTTTATCCTCTCCTCTTGTCTGGTCTTTATCTTCTCTTCTTGTCTGGTCTTTATCCTCTCCTCTTGTCTGGTCTTTATCTTCTCCTCTTATCTGGTCTTTATCCTCTCCTCTTGTCTGGTCTTTATCCTATATTTTCAATTTTTTTAGGGAGAGGGAGGTACTTTAGACTATTGAAATGCATCCCTAGGAAAGGAGATGATAGAGGGAGGTTCTACAGACTATTGAAATGCAGCCCAAGGAAAGGAGATGAGAGAGAGTTTTTTTTAGACTATTGAAATGCAGCCCAAAGGGTGTCTGTCTTCCTCAAGGGGCCCCCAAAATGACAGATAGGGCTGCCCTCACCACTGCCTGAAAAACAAGACTATGGAGAGAGAGAGAAATTCCCTCTCCTCCCTTACAACAATCATTTTCCTCTCTGCCTCTGGAGGATGGGGGGAAGAGAGAGAGAGGAAAACACCCGCTCCTTTTCTCTTTTCCTCTCTCTTTTTTACCTCTCTCCCGATCCTCACATTATGTTTTTCTGTCTTCACTCTCCACCCACATTCTCCCTTTGCCCTTTCTCTCTCCACCCACTACCCCTCTCTCTGATTGCCTCCATCTCTCCCTCTTTCCCTCTCTCTCTCTCCCTCTCTCCCGCTCTCCCTCTCTATCCATCTCTCGCTCTCTGTCTGTCTCTCTCTCTCTCTCTCTCTCTCTCTCTCTCTCTCTCTCTCTCTCTCTCTCTCTCTCTCTCTCTCTCTCTCTATATATATATATATATATATCTATCTCTCTATATATCTGTCTGTCTGCCTGTAGGGCAATGAGATGTGAGCAGTGGCCCAGCCAAAACTGCTCCAATACTGTGAATCTCTCTGGCCGGCCCACTGTGTGTGTGTGTGTGTGTGTGTGTGTGTGTGTGTGTGTGTGTGTGTGTGTGTGTGTGTGTGTGTGTGTGTGTGTGTGTGTGTGTGTGTGTGTGTGTGTGTGTGTGTGTGTGTGTGTGTGTGTGTGTGTGTGTGTGTGTGTGTGTGTCTGTGTTACAGACTGCAGCATCAGTCACTTTGTACAGTTTAGTGTGAATGCAGCATCTGAAAGCCCCAGTGGTTATGATCGTGATATTAATGGAATGTATTATAGCTTTCCACTGGTTTACTGGTTCTCAAAGCCTCATACACTGTCTGGATGGTGTTCAAAGCCTCATAAACTGTCTGGGTGGTGTTCAAAGCCTCATAAACTGTCTGGGTGGTGTTCAAAGCCTCATACACTGTCTGGGTGGTGTTCAAAGCCTCATAAACTGTCTGGATGGTGTTCAAAGCCTCATATACTGTCTGGATGGTGTTCAAAGCCTCATAAACTGTCTGGGTGGTGTTCAAAGCCTCATAAACTGTCTGGATGGTGTTCAAAGCCTCATATACTGTCTGGGTGGTGTTCAAAGCCTCATATACTGTCTGGGTGGTGTTCAAAGCCTCATACACTGTCTGGGTGGTGTTCAAAGCCTCATATACTGTCTGGGTGGTGTTCAAAGCCTCATATACTGTCTGGGTGGTGTTCAAAGCCTCATATACTGTCTGGGTGGTGTTCAAAGCCTCATAAACTGTCTGGATGGTGTTCAAAGCCTCATAAACTGTCTGGGTGGTGTTCAAAGCCTCATAAACTGTCTGGATGGTGTTCAAAGCCTCATAAACTGTCTGGGTGGTGTTCAAAGCCTCATATACTGTCTGGGTGGTGTTCAAAGCCTCATAAACTGTCTGGATGGTGTTCAAAGCCTCATATACTGTCTGGATGGTGTTCAAAGCCTCATATACTGTCTGGGTGGTGTTCAAAGCCTCATATACTGTCTGGGTGGTGTTCAAAGCCTCATAAACTGTCTGGATGGTGTTCAAAGCCTCATAAACTGTCTGGGTGGTGTTCAAAGCATTTTTAATAATAACTTAAACTAACTAATCTGACTGTCATTTTAATAATAACTTAAACTAACTCATATGACTGTCATTTTAATAATAACTTAAACTAACTCATCTGACTGTCATTATAATAATAACTTAAACTAACTCATCTGACTGTAATTTTAATAATAACTTAAACTAACTCATCTGACTGTCATTTTAATAATAACTTAAACTAACTCAACTGACTGTCATTTTAATAATAACTTAAACTAACTCATCTGACTGTCATTTTAATAATAACTTAAACTAACTCATCTGACTGTCATTTTAATAATAACTTAAACTAACTCATCTGACTGTCATTTTAATAATAACTTAAACTAACTCAACTGACTGTCATTTTAATAATAACTTAAACTAACTCATCTGACTGTCATTTTAATAATAACTTAAACTAACTCATCTGACTGTCATTTTAATAATAACTTAAACTAACTCATCTGACTGTCATTTTAATAATAACTTAAACTAACTCATCTGACTGTCATTTTAATAATAACTTAAACTAACTCATCTGACTGTCATTTTAATAATAACTTAAACTAACTCATCTGACTGTCATTTTAATAATTACTTAAACTAACTCATCTGACTGTCATTTTAATAATAACTTAAACTAACTCATCTGACTGTCATTTTAATAATAACTTAAACTAACTCATCTGACTGTCATTTTAATAATAACTTAAACTAACTCATCTGACTGTCATTTTAATAATAACTTAAACTAACTCATCTGACTGTCATTTTAATAATAACTTAAACTAACTCATCTGACTGTCATTTTAATAATAACTTAAACTAACTCATCTGACTGTCATTTTAATAATAACTTAAACTAACTCATCTGACTGTTGGTTTAAGGCAGAACCACCGACAGTGGCAGTATGGTGGTTCATTAAATTAATGTCTGGTGTTTTTGAGAATTTTATTCATAAAGTGATGGTTTGTGTTGTAGAATATTTGAAAGACTGTGTATGTGTTTGAGTCTTAGCGTTAACCTCTCTAGGCGTCCCACCTCATCAACAGCCAGTGATACTGCAGGGCGCCATATTCAAAACAACAGAAATCCCATAATTTAAATTCCTCAAACATACAAGTATTTTACACCATTTTAAAGCTACACTTGTTGTAAATCCAGCCAAAGTGTCCGATTTCAAAAAGATTTTACGACGAAAGCAAACCAAACGATTATGTTAGGTATGAGCCAAGTCACAGAAATAGACAGCCATTTTTCCAGCTAAAGAGAGCATCAACAAAAAGCAGAAATAGAGATAAAATTAATCACTAACCTTTGATAATCTTCATCAGATGACACTCATAGGACTTCATGTTACACAATACATGTATTTTATGTTCGGTAAAGTTCATATTTATATCCAAAAATCTGAGTTCAGGCAAAACGCTACTGTTTCACTTGACAAAAAGCCTGAGAAAATGCCTGAGCGCCACATGAAAATGAATGACTATGAAAATTACTATAAAATCAAACTTTCATTAAATCACACATGAAAGATATCAAATTAAAGCTACACTGGTTGTGAATCCAGCCAACATGTCAGAATTCAAATAGGCTTTTCAGTGAAAGCACACAATGCTATTATCTGAGCATAGCACCATAGTAAACAAAAGAGAGAAAACATTTCAACCCTGCAGGCACGACACAAAACACAGAAATAAAAATATAATTCATGCCTTACCTTTGACGAGCTGCTGTTGTTGGCACTCCAATATGTCCCGTAAACATCACAAATGGTCCTTTTGTTTGATTAATTCCGTCGATATATGTCCAAAATATCAATTTATTTGGCGCGTTTGATCCAGAAAAACACCGGTTCCATCTTGCTCAAACATGACGCCAAAATATATAAAAAATATATCAACGGTTACCTTTAAACTTTGCCAAAGTATGTCAAACTACTTATGTAATACAACTTTAGGTATTTTTTAACGTTAATAATCGATCAAATTGAAGACGGGATGATATGTGTTCAATACAGGATTAAAACGATATGTAGCATGCCTTCTGTTTGATTGAAGCGCATGTCCAGGACACCAGGAGTGCCTCGACTTCAAGATGGCCGTATTTCTTCATTACACAAAGGAATAACCTCAACCTATTTCTCACAACTGTTGACATCCAGTGGAAGCCGTAGGAACTGCAAGCAAGTTGCTTATAAATCTGGTGTCCCAATGAAAACTCATTGAAAAGACAGTGAACTCAAAAAAAAAAAAAAAATCTGAATGGTTTGTCCTCGGGGTTTCGCCTGCTAAATAAGTTCTGTTATACCCATAGACATGATTCAAACAGTTTTAGAAACTTCAGAGTGTTTTCTATCCAAATCTACTAATAACATGCATATCTTATCTCCTGGCGATGAGTAACTGGCAGTTGAATTTGGGTATGTTTTTCATCCAAACGTGAAAATGCTGCCCCCTACCCTAGAGAAGTTAAACGGATGGTTTGAGTTTTAGAACGTGTTTTAAAACAGATCTGTGTGTTGGAGGACATTGATGGCCAACAGTCATTAGTAGATGGGATAGCAGCACAGATCTGTGTGTTGGAGGACATTGATGGCCAACAGTAGATGGTAGATGGGATAGCAGCACAGATCTGTGTGTTGGAGGACATTGATGGCCAACAGTAGATGGTAGATGGGATAGCAGCACAGATCTGTGTGTTGGAGGACATTGATGGCCAACAGTAGATGGTAGATGGGATAGCAGCACAGATCTGTGTGTTGGAGGACATTGATGGCCAACAGTAGATGGTAGATGGGATAGCAGCACAGATCTGTGTGTTGGAGGACATTGATGGCCAACAGTCATTAGTAGATGGGATAGCAGCACAGATGGAAACTTGTCAATTGTGTTATTCTGTTTAGTCTGCTACACACAAATACTGTTGTCAGATATGTCATTATCGCTCTCCTTCGTGCTCTCTCTCTCTTTCTCCTCTCTCTCTCTCTCTCTCTTTCTCCTCTCGCTCTCTCTCTCTCTCTTTCTCCTCTCCCTCTCTCTCTTTCTTGTGTTTGTGTGTCTGCGCGTGTGGGCTATTTTTGGTGATGAATAAAGCCTGGTCATGTGAGGCATTTGAGAAACGAGAGGAAGGAATGGAGATAAAGAATAAGAGAATGAGCCGAAGAGAAAGAGGGATATTAGCTTTTTGTTTATTGCCCAATAGCATGTGATATAGCTTAGCGCTAAAGTCCGTTGCTAAGCCTCTTTGACCAATCAGGTGCTAGACAGTTTTAACTGCCAAAATACGACGTCATCATCCTCTCCCTGAGGTCACTGTGTCATTGTCTGCGTTCCCGTTCTCCATGGCCTTTTTTAATTTGGGACAAGTCTGCCCTCCTCCCTCTCTTCCGCCCTCTCTTCTCTTCCTCTCTCCTCCATCCTCTCTTCTCCCTCTTCTCTCATCTGCCCTCTCTCCTCCATCCTCTCCTCCGACCTCTCTCCTCTGCCCTCTCTCCTTTGCCCTCTCTCCTCAGTCCTCTCTCCTCTCCATACTCTCTCCTCCATCCTCTCCTCCGACCTCTCTCCTCTGCCCTCTCTCCTCAGTCCTCTCTCCTCAGTCCTCCCTCCTCCATCCTCTCTCCTCCGACCTCTCTCCTCTGCCCTCTCTCCTCAGTCCTCTCTCCTCCGTCCTCGTTCTCCTTTTGGCGAGGAAGCACAAGTTCTTCACGGAAGAGTTTTGTAATCTGCCCACCCACTGGGGATTCGTTTAAAAAAAAAAATGAAATAAATCATCCTCAGCACCCCCCCCCCCCCCCCCCCCCTCTCAGACGATCCCACAGGTGAAGCAGCCAGCTGTGGAGGTCCTGGGCTGGCCTGGTTACACGTGGTCTGCAGTTTTGAGGCCGGTTGGATGTACTGCCTAATTCTCTAAAACGATGTTGGAGGCATTCTATTCTCTGGCAACATTCTCTGGTGAATGTTTCTGCAGTCAGCATGTCAATTTCACGCTCCCCTCAAAACCTGAGACATCTGTGGCATTGTGTTGTGTGACAAAACTGCACATTTTAGAGTGGCCTTTTATTGTCCCCAGTACAAGGTGCACCTGTGTAATGATCATGCTGTTTAATCAGCTCTTGATATGCCATGGATGGATTATCTTGTCAAAGGAGAAATGCTCACTAAAAAGGTAAATTAACATGTGTGCACAACATTTGAGAGAAATAAGCTTTTTGTGTGTATGGAACATTTCTGGGATTTTATATTTCAGCTCATGAAACATGGGAACAACATTTTAGATGTTGCGTTTATATTTTTGTTCAGTATAGCATAGTTTTATCAGAAATATATATAACTTTTTTCATGTTTAACTTTTTTTTTTTCTTGATGAAATTTACTAAGTAGGATGGTCCTCCCCTTCGTCCTATGAGAAACCTCCACTGGTCTAATCTACTGCTTTTTACTGGTGGAGGCTTGAGGGGGAGTGGACAAGGGTTTTCAGGAGGAAGAGAACTGACTCTGGAGCTGTCCATGGTGCTGACATACACTTTCCTCTGTCTAGTCCTGTTTCACACTGACACATACAATCTTTCTCTCTCTCTCTCTCTCTCTCTCTCTCTCTCTCTCTCTCTCTCTCTCTCTCTCTCTCTCTCTCTCTCTCTCTCTCTCTCTCTCTCTCTCTCTCGCTCTGTCTCTCTCTCTCGCTCTGTCTCTCTCAATTCAATTCAATTCAATTCAATTCAAGGGGCTTTATTGGCATGGGAAACATGTGTTAACATTGCCAAAGCAAATGAGGTAGACAATACACAAAAGTGAAACAAACAAAACGAATTAACAGTAAACATTACACATACAGAAGTTTCAAAACAATAAAGACATTACGAGTGTCATATTAAATATATACAGTGTTGTAACAATGTACAAATGGTTAAAGCACACAAGTTAAAATAAGTAAGCATAAATATGTGTTGTATTTACAATGGTGTTTGTTTTTCACTGGTTGCCCTTTTCTTGTGGCAACAGGTCACAAATCTTGCTGCTGTGATGGCACACTGTGGAATTTCACCCAGTAGATATGGGAGTTTATCAAAATTGGATTTGTTTTCGAATTCTTTGTGGATCTGTGTGATCTGAGGGAAATATGTGTCTCTAATATGGTCATACATTGGGCAGGAAGTTAGGAAGTGCAGCTCAGTTTCCATCTCATTTTGTGGGCAGTGTGCACATAGCCTGTCTTCTCTTGAGAGCCATGTCTGCCTACGGCGGCCTTTCTCAATAGCAAGGCTATGCTCACTGAGTCTGTACATAGTCAAAGCTTTCATTAAGTTTGGGTCAGTCACAGTGGTCAGATATTCTGCCACTGTGTACTCTCTGTTTAGGGCCAAATAACATTCTTG
>NC_074674.1:44275130-44282630 GCF_029448725.1 Salvelinus fontinalis | reverse complement strand
ACAGGGTACATCTATACACCCAGGAACACTACAGGGTACATCTATACACCCAGGTACACTACAGGGTGCATCTATACACCCAGGTACACTACAGTGTACATGGTACGTCTTTACACCCAGGTACACTACAGGGTACATCTATACACCTAGGTACACTACAGGGTACATCTATACACCCAGGTACACTACAGGGTACAGGTTACGTCTTTACACCCAGGTACACAACAGGATACGTCTTTACACCCAGGTACACTACAGGGTGCATCTATACACCCAGGTACACTACAGGGTACAGGTTACGTCTTTACACCCAGGTACACAACAGGGTACGTCTTTACACCCAGGTACACTACAGGATACGTCTTTACACCCAGGTACACTACAGGGTACATCTATACACCCAGGTACACTACAGGGTACATCTATACACCCAGGTACACTACAGGGTACATCTATACACCCAGGTACACTACAGGGTACATCTATACACCCAGGTGCACTACAGGGTACATCTATACAGCCAGGAACACTACAGGGTACAGGGTACATCTTTACACCCAGGTACACTACAGGGTACATCTATACAGCCAGGTACACTACAGGGTACAGGGTACATCTATACACCCAGGTACACTACAGGGTACATCTATACACCCAGGTACACTACAGGGTACATCTATACAGCCAGGTACACTACAGGATACGTCTTTACACCCAGGTACACTACAGGGTACATCTATACACCCAGGTACATTACAGGGTACATCTATACACCCAGGTACACTACAGGGTACAGGGTACATCTATACACCCAGGTACACTACAGGGTACGTCTTTACACCCAGGTACACTACAGGGTACATCTATACACCCAGGTACACTACAAGGTACATCTATACAGCCAGGTACACTACAGGGTACATCTTTACACCCAGGAACACTACAGGGTACATCTATACACCCAGGTACACTACAGGGTACATCTATACACCCAGGTACACTACAGGGTACAGGGTACATCTATACACCCAGGTACACTACAGGGTACGTCTTTACACCCAGGTACACTACAGGGTACATCTATACACCCAGGTACACTACAGGGTACATCTATACACCCAGGTACACTACAGGGTACAGGGTACATCTATACACCCAGGTACACAACAGGGTACATCTATACACCCAGGTACACTACAGGGTACATCTATACACCCAGGTACACTACAGGGTACGTCTTTACACCCAGGTACACTACAGGGTACGTCTATACACCCAGGTACACTACAGGGTACATATATACACCCAGGTACACTACAGGGTACATCTATACGCTCTGGCAGAAAGTTCAGTCGGTATCTTTCTTGTGCTACTGATTTGCTGTGTGTATTGTCACCTATGTTGCAGGTTCTAGTGGCTTGATTTAGTGGTCAGAACCTGGATTAGTGGGCAGGTCCCCTTTCTTCAGCAGCCTGAGTGAACTCACTTCTTGTGGCCTCGTCTCTTCTTGCCTCCAGGCTGAGGGATGGTCATATTCAGATGATACAGCGACAGCATCTTCTATGAAGTCCGTCCATATCTTTGATCAGGTGAAGCATATTCCAGGACAGGCCTGATGAATGTCACATACAGTATGTTTGGGTTAGAACACCTGGAGACAGAGCAGCGCACTCGGACACGATCAGGAAGTGCATTTTTGGTTGGGCTGTCTTCAGCATGTATCTGACGTGGGCATCCAATGAGAGCTCAACGGAGAGCTACACCTGGAGGAGCTTAAAGTTATCCACATGTTCCACTGTCTTGTCCACATGTTCCACTGTCTTGTCCACATGTTCCCCTGTCTTGTCCACATGTTCCCCTGTCTTGTCCACATGTTCCACTGTCTTGTCCACATGTTCCACTGTCTTGTCCACATGTTCCCCTGTCTTGTCCACATGTTCCACTGTCTTGTCCACATGTTCCACTGTCTTGTCCACATGTTCCACTGTCTTCTCCACATGTTCCACTGTCTTGTCCACATGTTTCACTGTCTTCTCCACATGTTCCACTGTCTTGTCCACATGTTCCACTTTCTTGTCCACATGTTCCACTGTCTTCCCCACATGTTCCACTGTCTTCCCCACATGTTCCACTGCCTTCTCCACATGTTCCCCTGTATTGTCCACATGTTCCCCTGTCTTGTCCATATGTTCCACTGTCTTGTCCACATGTTCCACTGTCTTGTCCACATGTTCCACTGTCTTGTCCACATGTTCCACTGTCTTCCCCACATGTTCCACTGTCTTCTCCACATGTTCCACATGTTCCACTGTCTTGTCCACATGTTCCACTGCCTTCTCCACATGTTCCCCTGTCTTGTCCACATGTTCCACTGTCTTGTCCACATGTTCCCCTGTCTTGTCCACATGTTCCACTGTCTTGTCCACATGTTCCACTGTCTTGTCCACATGTTCCACTGTCTTGTCCACATGTTCCACTGTATTGTCCACATGTTCCACTGTCTTGTCCACATGTTCCACTGTCTTGTCCACATGTTCCACTGTCTTGTCCACATGTTCCACTGTCTTGTCCACATGTTCCACTGTCTTGTCCACGTGTTCCACTGTCTTGTCCACGTGTTCCACTGTCTTGTCCACGTGTTCCACTGTCTTGTCCACATGTTCCACTGTCTTGTCCACATGTTCCACTGTCTTGTCCACATGTTCCATTGTCTTCTCCACATGTTCCACTGTCTTCTCCACATGTTCCACTGTCTTCTCCACATGTTCCACTGTCTTGTCCACATGTTCCACTGTCTTGTCCACATGTTCCACTGTCTTCTCCACATGTCCCACTGTCTTCTCCACATGTTCCACTGTCTTGTCCACGTGTTCCACTGTCTTGTCCACGTGTTCCACTGTCTTGTCCACATGTTCCACTGTCTTGTCCACATGTTCCACTGTCTTGTCCACATGTTCCATTGTCTTCTCCACATGTTCCACTGTCTTCTCCACATGTTCCACTGTCTTCTCCACATGTTCCACTGTCTTGTCCACATGTTCCACTGTCTTGTCCACATGTTCAACTGTCTTATCCACATGTTCCACTGTCTTGTCCACATGTTCCACTGTCTTGTCCACATTTTCCACTGTCTTGTTCACATGTTCCACTGTCTTGTCCGCATGTTCCACTGTCTTGTCCGCATGTTCCACTGTCTTGTCCACATGTTCCACTGTCTTGTCCACATGTTCCACTGTCTTCTCCACATGTTCCACTGTCTTCTCCACATGTTCCACTGTCTTGTCCACATGTTCCACTGTCTTGTCCACATGTTCCACTGTCTTGTCCACATGTTCCACTGTCTTGTCCACATGTTCCACTATCTTCCCCACATGTTCCACTGTCTTCTCCACATGTTCCACTGTCTTGTCCACATGTTCCACTGTCTTGTCCACATGTTCCACTGCCTTCTCCACATGTTCCCCTGTATTGTCCACATGTTCCCCTGTCTTGTCCATATGTTCCACTGTCTTGTCCACATGTTCCACTGTCTTGTCCACATGTTCCACTGTCTTGTCCACATGTTCCACTGTCTTGTCCACATGTTCCACTGTCTTCTCCACATGTTCCACTGTCTTGTCCACATGTTCCACTGCCTTCTCCACATGTTCCCCTGTCTTGTCCACATGTTCCACTGTCTTGTCCACATGTTCCCCTGTCTTGTCCACATGTTCCACTGTCTTGTCCACATGTTCCACTGTCTTGTCCACATGTTCCACTGTCTTGTCCACATGTTCCACTGTATTGTCCACATGTTCCACTGTCTTGTCCACATGTTCCACTGTCTTGTCCACATGTTCCACTGTCTTGTCCAAATGTTCCACTGTCTTGTCCACATGTTCCACTGTCTTCCCCACATGTTCCACTGTCTTCTCCACATGTTCCACTGTCTTGTCCACATGTTCCACTGCCTTCTCCACATGTTCCCCTGTCTTGTCCACATGTTCCACTGTCTTGTCCACATGTTCCCCTGTCTTGTCCACATGTTCCACTGTCTTGTCCACATGTTCCACTGTCTTGTCCACATGTTCCACTGTCTTGTCCACATGTTCCACTGTATTGTCCACATGTTCCACTGTCTTGTCCACATGTCCCACTGTCTTCTCCACATGTTCCACTGTCTTGTCCACATGTTCCACTGTCTTGTCCACATGTTCCACTGTCTTGTCCACGTGTTCCACTGTCTTGTCCACGTGTTCCACTGTCTTGTCCACGTGTTCCACTGTCTTGTCCACATGTTCCACTGTCTTGTCCACATGTTCCACTGTCTTGTCCACATGTTCCATTGTCTTCTCCACATGTTCCACTGTCTTCTCCACATGTTCCACTGTCTTCTCCACATGTTCCACTGTCTTGTCCACATGTTCCACTGTCTTGTCCACATGTTCAACTGTCTTATCCACATGTTCCACTGTCTTGTCCACATGTTCCACTGTCTTGTCCACATGTTCCACTGTCTTGTTCACATGTTCCACTGTCTTGTCCACATGTTCCACTGTCTTGTCCACATGTTCCACTGTCTTGTCCACATGTTCCACTGTCTTCTCCACATGTTCCACTGTCTTGTCCACATGTTCCACTGTCTTGTCCACATGTTCCACTGTCTTGTCCACATGTTCCACTGTCTTCTCCACATGTTCCACTGTCTTCTCCACATGTTCCACTGTCTTGTCCACATGTTCCACTGTCTTGTCCACATGTTCCACTGTCCGACATTAACTAATAGGACACAGGTGTAAACAAAACAGACAGACACAAACGAAAAGGAAAAATGGATCGGTGGCAGCCTGTAGGCCGGCGACGACGACCCCCGAGCACCCCCCGAACAGGGAGAAGAGCCACCTTCGGTGGAAGTCGTGACAGACAGATGTGATTTGAAGTGCCTAGTCTGCTTAGAGAGTGTCGAAGTCGTCCATGGTTGATAGTGTCAAAGATCTGTGTGAAGTTAATTTGGAGTGAATTGCAGACTCACTTTTCCTGTTGTAGTAGTTCCTTTCCAACACAACTCAGAAGGGAGGGAACTATCTGACGATAGTCCTGAGGGATCTGATCTGACGATAGCCCTGAGGGATCTGATCTGACGATAGTCCTGAGGGATCTGATCTGACGATAGTCCTGAGGGATCTGATCTGACGATAGTTCTGAGGGATCTGATCTGACGATAGTCCTGAGGGATCTGATCTGACGATAGTCCTGAGGGATCTGATCTGACGATAGTCCTGAGGGAACTGATCTGACGATAGTTCTGAGGGAACTGATCTGACGATAGTCCTGAGGGAACTGATCTGACGATAGTTCTGAGGGAACTGATCTGACGATAGTTCTGAGGGATCTGATCTGACGATAGTCCTGAGGGAACTGATCTGACGATAGTTCTGAGGGATCTGATCTGACGATAGTCCTGAGGGAACTGATCTGACGATAGTTCTGAGGGAACTGATCTGACGATAGTTCTGAGGGATCTGATCTGACGATAGTCCTGAGGGATCTGATCTGACGATAGTCCTGAGGGATCTGATCTGACGATAGTCCTGAGGGATCTGATCTGACGATAGTCCTGAGGGAACTGATCTGAGGATAGTTCTGAGGGAACTGATCTAACGATAGTCCTGAGGGATCTGATCTTACAATAGTCCTGAGGCAACTGATCTGACAATAGTCCTAAGGGATCTGATCTGACTATCTGACTACACAACACTGTAAATGGGAAGGGAAAAATTGAACCGAACCACAAAATGAAATAATTAAAACAATTGTTTTAATTCAACCACCGTTACATTTATCTTTGTCCCTCTGTCTCTCACTCTCTCTCTTTTCCTCTCACTCTCTCTCTCTCTTTGCTATCTAGTCTCTCTCTCTCCTTCTCTATCCACTCTCTCACTCTCTCTCTTTTCCTCTCACTCTCTCTCTCTCTCTTTGCTATCTAGTCTCTCTCTCTCCTTCTCTATCCTCTCTCTCACTCTCTCTCTTTTCCTCTCACTCTCTCTCTTTGCTATCTAGTCTTTCTCTCTCCTCTATCCTCTCTCTCACTCTCTCTCTTTTCCTCTCACTCTCTCTCTCTCTCTTTGCTATCTAGTCTCTCTCTCTCCTTCTCTATCCTCTCTCTCTTACTCTCTCTCTTTTCCTCTCACTCTCTCTCTCTTTGCTATCTAGTCTCTCTCTCTCCTTCTCTATCCTCTCTCTCACTCTCTCTCTTTTACTCTATACTCTCTCTCTCTTCTTTCTAACTCTCCTCTCTCTCTCCTCTCTATCTCTCCTCTCTCCCTCCTCTCTATCTCTCCTTCTCTCTCTCTCTCCTTCTCTCTCCCACTCTCTCTCCTTCTCTCTTTCTCTCTCCCCCTTGTGTTGCCATTATTTGCGTCATCCTCACCATACATTCTACTATGTGTACATGCCTGTCCTTTGATGTGTGTGTCTGTGTCTGCATAAAACAGACATAATCTGAGACAATAACAGCGTGATGTGTTCTATCGTGTCTGGCCAACAGTGACCATACGGAGATGTTATATTATATATAGAGATGTTACATTGCGTTGCACCGGAAGTCATTCATTTCAATGGGGACCATCCGCAACGGAGTGGCATCGCAGTGCTCCCTTGTGTCCGAGGCTCCACTGTGAAACTCATGGCGCATACTTTGAATTTTCCCAAACTCTGCATGGTCTTCAGTCCGGCCATAGTCCCTCAATAGAACAGGAAGTTACCAAACCACAGTCCGGTCACAGTGTGTAAATAGAACAGGAAGTTACCAAACCACAGAATGTGTTAGCTAGCTAGCTGCTCTGTGTTAGCTAGCTAGCTAACGTTAGCTGCTCTGTGTTGGGTAGCTAGCTAACATTAGCTGCTCTGTGTTAGCTAGCTATCTAACGTTATCTGCTCTGTGTTAGCTAGCTAGCTAACGTTAGCTGCTCTGTGTTGGCTAGCTAGCTAACATTAGCTGCTCTGTGTTAGCTAGCTAGCTAACATTAGCTGCTCTGTGTTAGCTAGCTATCTAACGTTATCTGCTCTGTGTTAGCTAGCTAGATAACGTTAGCTGCTCTGTGTTGGCTAGCTAGCTAACATTAGCTGCTCTGTGTTAGCTAGCTAGCTAACATTAGCTGCTCTGTGTTGGCTAGCTAGCTAACATTAGCTGCTCTGTGTTAGCTAGCTAGCTAACATTAGCTGCTCTGTGTTAGCTAGCTAGCTAACGTTAGCTTCTCTGTGTTAGCTAGCTAGCTAACATTAGCTGCTCTGTGTTGGCTAGCTATCTATCATTAGCTGCTCTGTGTTGGCTAGCTAGCTAACGTTAGCTGCTCTGTGTTGGCTAGCTAGCTAACGTTATCTGCTCTGTGCTAGCTTAACTTGCTAGAAAGTAAGAGAATCAAGTTGAGGAAAATGTAACTAAACAAAACATTTTTACTTATTACCTATAACCTATTTGCAATCTCCCTAAATAAATGCATTTTCTGACGAGCGACAGGG
>NC_074674.1:44265130-44270130 GCF_029448725.1 Salvelinus fontinalis | reverse complement strand
TTAAAACAAGCCCCTGAACGAGGGATAGAATAAAAGGAGAGAATTAATTCTACCACTATTGAGTTTTTCTTTCTCTCCTCCTGAGATGAACCAATTACCCAGACACACAAGGGGCTAATCATTTCCTCAACATTCCACAGAATGTCTACAACATTTCAATAGCGATAAGGTATAATTTCAATCATTCTGTATATTTATCTTGCATAAGATTAACTTTAGCTGTCTTGTAAGTTTAAGAAAAAGCATCTGTCGTATTGGGTCATTTTTCAACCCTCCTTTAACATTTATATTGTACTGTATAAGCCTAAATGTGTGAGGTTAACGTTAGCTTTTGTGTAAGGTTGATAAGAACATATTCATGTCATTGGTTTTAGCTCCAACCGTCCTGTAACATTTAAACAACATTTAAAGCTGTTACTTTTAGAGAAAGACCGATATGGATTTTTTTAGGGGCCGATACCGATTTTTTTGGGGGGGGTAAAGGAGGTCAACGGCTGTTATTTTAAGCCGATATTCAATTAGAAAATGTTGATGACACATTTTCCCAGAGACAGCCATGTGTACATTAATGCATCCATTTTAAAATCACAGTACAATTCACTTAGTTTTGACCATTCTAACTACATAGCGGTAATACATGTATTTGAATGGTAAATCTCTTGATAACCTGGGTAAATCAAGATGACATAGGCCTGCACACAATACAGCTGAAGGCATATTCAATAGGGGTGTGTGCATTGACTTACTGATCTTGTTTTAGCTGATCAGTGGAGTCTACAGACTACAAACATCTGTCTTTCATTTGGGACTTCCATTAGCCTACTGATCAACACCATTTACAGAGAAGCACCAGTCCAGCAGGTCACGCCTTTATGGAAGGACATCATATAGGCACTGCTGTTATTTTGACAATATAAAATAACAGCTATTCACTGCAAAAACGGGTCCAACGTAACATCATGATTTGTGATCACAGATGCTTATGAAACTAGTATTTCTTTTGTCATTTTCCATGATCAGGATTTTTTCTCTTTCTTTCGAATGTCAATCTCTAAACAACTCAATTGGCTAGTTCAGCTATCTGTCGAGAAATGGGCAGGTTGAAACTTGATCCTACAATTGGATTGGCTCATTTTTTTTCATTCAACCTTTATTTCACTAGGCAAGTCAGTTAAAAGAACAAATTCTTATTTACAATGACGGCCTACACCGGGCCAGTTGTGTGCCACCCTATGGGACTCCCAATCACGGCCGGATGTGATACAGCCTGGATCCGAACCAAGGACTGTAGTGACGCCTATTGCGCTGCGATGCAGTGCCTTAGACCGCCGCGTCACTCGGGTGCTGTTCACTGCTACTCTGAGAACTAGATCAATGGCGATGACATTTCCTACTAAACCATAAATGTGCATAATATCTAACAAAGAGAGCGAGGGTAGGGAAATAGAGGAAACGACGATGCACGTTCTGTCTGAATGACTCAAATCTGCCCAATGAGAACACACACACTGATCTTTTTCTTTTTCGGTCCATAAACAGAAGATTCTTAGGCAGCGAAATCTATTGCCAACCTTTATTTTTGTTGTTGTTGTTTCAATTTTTAAAACACTTCCTTCTTTCCCTATTACTACAATCTAATCCGACTGTCAATTTACAGATACAGATTGTGGCTGGTCAGATCAGCACACCAGTAAATAGCTCACATTACACCGCAAGTCAGATGGCTCATTGCCGAAAATGGCGCATGTTCAAAATGATAACAAGCTAACGTACAGGAACAGCGGTTCCTCCTTTAAAAGTTGCGAGCTTACACCGCGGGGGACTTAGAGGTACCCAGGGTCACGGGGTCATTGCTCCAGACCACCACCAGGGGGAGTTAGAGGTACCCAGCGTCATGGCGTCATTGCTCCAGACCACCACCAGGGGGAGTTAGAGGTACCCAGCGTCACGGCTTCATTGCTCCAGACCACCACAAGGGGGAGTTAGAGGTACCCAGCGTCATGGCGTCATTGCTCCAGACCACCACCAGGGGGAGTTAGAGGTACCCAGCGTCACGGCTTCATTGCTCCAGACCACCACAAGGGGGAGTTAGAGGTACCCAGCGTCATGGCGTCATTGCTCCAGACCACCACCAGGGGGAGTTAGAGGTACCCAGCGTCACGGCTTCATTGCTCCAGACCACCACAAGGGGGAGTTAGAGGTACCCAGCGTCATGGCGTCATTGCTCCAGACCACCACCAGGGGGAGTTAGAGGTACCCAGCGTCACGGCGTCATTGCTCCAGACCACCACCAGGGGGAGTTAGAGGTACCCAGCGTCACGGCGTCATTGCTCCAGACCACCACAAGGGGGAGTTAGAGGTACCCAGCGTCATGGCGTCATTGTTCCAGACCACCACAAGGGGGAGTTAGAGGTACCCAGTGTCACGGTTTCATTGCTCCAGACCACCACCAGGGGGAGTTAGAGGTACCCAGCGTCATGGCGTCATTGCTCCAGACCACCACAAGGGGGAGTTAGAGGTACCCAGCGTCATGGCGTCATTGCTCCAGACCACCACCAGGGGGAGTTAGAGGTACCCAGCGTCACGGCGTCATTGCTCCAGACCACCACCAGGGGGAGTTAGAGGTACCCAGCGTCACGGCGTCATTGCTCCAGACCACCACCAGGGGGAGTTAGAGGTACCCAGCGTCACGGCGTCATTGCTCCAGACCACCACAAGGGGGAGTTAGAGGTACCCAGCGTCATGGCGTCATTGCTCCAGACCACCACAAGGGGGAGTTAGAGGTACCCAGTGTCACGGTTTCATTGCTCCAGACCACCACCAGGGGGAGTTAGAGGTACCCAGCGTCATGGCGTCATTGCTCCAGACCACCACAAGGGGGAGTTAGAGGTACCCAGCATCATGGCGTCATTGCTCCAGACCACCACCAGGGGGAGTTAGAGGTACCCAGCATCACGGCGTCATTGCTCCAGACCACCACAAGGGGGAGTTAGAGGTACCCAGCGTCATGGCGTCATTGCTCCAGACCACCACAAGGGGGAGTTAGAGGTACCCAGCATCACGGCTTCACTGAAAGAAGTTCATCATCCAGGTGTTATAAATACATAATACATGCATTATAATTATGATAATTGTAAAACTATAAATACAAGTTCAATCTGTACTTCAATGCACATATGGTGTGCATTATAAAACGAGGAAGAAAGATGAGGTGAGGAGAGAGGTGTAGAAGACAGAAAGGGGAAGAGGTAGAAGACCAGGTGAGGAGAGAGGTGTAGAAGACAGAAAGGGAAGAGGTAGAAGACCAGGTGAGGAGAGAGGTGTAGAAGACAGAAGGGGAAAGAGGTAGAAGACGAGGTGGGGAGAGAGGTGTAGAAGACAGAAAGGGAAGAGGTAAGAAGACGAGGTGGGGAGAGAGGTGTAGAAGACAGACAGGGAAGAGGTAAGAAGACCAGGTGAGGAGAGAGGTGTAGAAGACAGAAAGGGAAAGAGGTAGTAGACGAGGTGAGGAGAGAGGTGTAGAAGACAGACAGGGAAAGAGGTAAGACCAGGTGAGGAGAGAGGTGTAGAAGACAGAAAGGGAAGAGGTAAGAAGACGAGGTGAGGAGAGAGGTGTAGAAGACAGAAAGGGAAGAGGTAAGAAGACCAGGTGGGGAGAGAGGTGTAGAAGACAGAAAGGGAAAGAGGTAAGAAGACGAGGTGAGGAGAGAGGTGTAGAAGACAGAAAGGGAAGAGGTAGAAGACCAGGTGAGGAGAGAGGTGTAGAAGACAGAAAGGGAAAGAGGTAAGAAGACCAGGTGAGGAGAGAGGTGTAGAAGACAGACAGGGAAAGAGGTAAGAAGACCAGGTGAGGAGAGAGGTGTAGAAGACAGAAAGGGAAAGAGGTAGAAGACGAGGTGGGGAGAGAGGTGTAGAAGACAGAAAGGGAAGAGGTAAGAAGACGAGGTGGGGAGAGAGGTGTAGAAGACAGACAGGGAAGAGGTAAGAAGACCAGGTGGGGAGAGAGGTGTAGAAGACAGAAAGGGGAAGAGGTAAGAAGACGAGGTGGGGAGAGAGGTGTAGAAGACAGACAGGGAAAGAGGTAAGACCAGGTGGGGAGAGAGGTGTAGAAGACAGACAGGGAAAGAGGTGAGAAGACGAGGTGGGGAGAGAGGTGTAGAAGACAGACAGGGAAAGAGGTAAGAAGACCAGGTGAGGAGAGAGGTGTAGAAGACAGAAAGGGAAAGAGGTAGAAGACGAGGTGGGGAGAGAGGTGTAGAAGACAGAAAGGGAAGAGGTAAGAAGACGAGGTGGGGAGAGAGGTGTAGAAGACAGACAGGGAAGAGGTAAGAAGACCAGGTGGGGAGAGAGGTGTAGAAGACAGAAAGGGGAAGAGGTAAGAAGACGAGGTGGGGAGAGAGGTGTAGAAGACAGACAGGGAAAGAGGTAAGACCAGGTGGGGAGAGAGGTGTAGAAGACAGACAGGGAAAGAGGTGAGAAGACGAGGTGGGGAGAGAGGTGTAGAAGACAGAAAGGGAAGAGGTAAGAACAGCGGCAGACAGAATATGATTCATGAATTACAGTGCTACCCTAACATTCTCTTAGTTCATCACATTTGCGGTGTCTCCTAACCAGCGTTGGGCTCCCAGTCGGCCCGAAGGTTATCTTAAGAGCGGGTGATGTGGCGATGACGGGACTGGCTTCCTCTCTCACATCAAAACATACCTGCAGACGAGTGACAGATGGATAGAGAGAGAGCATGATTATGCCTTGTTTTTTTAAAATTCTAATTTATTCTTATTTCAATGTAAAGCATCTCTTTAGATGCTTCAATGTAAAGCCAGTTCAGATGCGAGAGGGATTCACCAAAACAGCTGATATAACCTAGAGGATTTAGGGAGACGTGGGAGAGGGATGAAGTGAAGAAGAGAGACTGTTATTTTGTGTGTGCGGTGTCCATGAAGGCCTGATTCACACAGTCTCCTCTGAACAGTTGATGTTGAGATGTGTCTGTTACCTGA
>NC_074674.1:44252630-44260130 GCF_029448725.1 Salvelinus fontinalis | reverse complement strand
TCAGTGTCCGACCTCACTAATACTCGTGGCTGAATAGAAGCAAGTCCCTGCAGCAATGTTCCAACATCTAGTGGAACGCCTTCCCAGAAGACTGGAGGCTGTTAAGCAGCAAGGGGGGGGGGGAGAACTCCATATTAATGCCCACAATTTTGGAATGGGATGTTCGACAAACAGGTGAACATACTTTTGTTCATGTAGTGTACTTTATGTATTTTGCCAATTCACCTGCCGGGCTACATAACACACTTATAACTGCGTTATTACTATAAACTGTATGTGAAGTATTATAGATGTGACGATAGTCAACATTTTGATGTTTATGATGTGCTTTGCTAAGAATTGATGTAAAACAACAACATTGGGGCTGATTCTCTTAGTCCCTTCTCACGGCAGCTTTCTACCCAACTTGTTGCAGAACCGTTAACCCATATTTTAACTTGAATATTGTCCCTGGTGTTATCCCTGGTGTTATCCCTGGTGTTATCCCTGGTGTTATACCTGGTGTTATACCTGGTGTTATCCCTGGTGTTATACCTGGTGTTATACCTGGTGTTATACCTGGTGTTATACCTGGTGTTATTATACCTGGTGTTATTATACCTGGTGTTATTATACCTGGTGTTATCCCTGGTGTTATCCCTGGTGTTATACCTGGTGTTATCCCTGGTGTTATCCCTGGTGTTATACCTGGTGTTATACCTGGTGTTATACCTGGTGTTATACCTGGTGTTATACCTGGTGTTATACCTGGTGTTATACCTGGTGTTATCCCTGGTGTTATACCTGGTGTTATCCCTGGTGTTATACCTGGTGTTATACCTGGTGTTATACCTGGTGTTATACCTGGTGTTATACCTGGTGTTATTATACCTGGTGTTATCCCTGGTGTTATAACTGGTGTTATACCTGGTGTTATCCCTGGTGTTATACCTGGTGTTGTACCTGGTGTTGTTATACCTGGTGTTGTACCTGGTGTTATCCCTGGTGTTATACCTGGTGTTATACCTGGTGTTATACCTGGTGTTACACCTGGTGTTATTATACCTGGTGTTATACCTGGTGTTATCCCTAGTGTTATACCTGGTGTTATACCTGGTGTTATACCTGGTGTTATACCTGGTGTTACACCTGGTGTTATTATACCTGGTGTTATTATACCTGGTGTTATTATAACTGGTGTTATTATAACTGGTGTTATACCTGGTGTTATACCTGGTGTTATACCTGGTGTTATACCTGGTGTTATACCTGGTGTTATACCTGGTGTTATACCTGGTGTTATTATACCTGGTGTTATTATAACTGGTGTTATACCTAGTGTTATACCTGGTGTTATACCTGGTGTTATACCTGGTGTTATACCTGGTGTTATACCTGGTGTTATACCTGGTGTTATACCTAGTGTTATCCCTGGTGTTATACCTGGTGTTATCCCTGGTGTTATACCTGGTGTTATCCCTGGTGTTATACCTGGTGTTATCCCTGGTGTTATACCTGGTGTTATCCCTGGTGTTATACCTGGTGTTATACCTGGTGTTATCCCTGGTGTTATACCTGGTGTTATACCTGGTGTTATACCTGGTGTTATACCTGGTGTTATACCTGGTGTTATTATACCTGGTGTTATACCTGGTGTTATTATACCTGGTGTTATAACTGGTGTTATACCTGGTGTTATACCTGGTGTTATACCTAGTGTTATACCTGGTGTTATACCTGGTGTTATACCTGGTGTTATTATACCTGGTGTTATTATACCTGGTGTTATTATACCTGGTGTTATACCTGGTGTTATTATACCTGGTGTTATTATACCTGGTGTTATACCTGGTGTTATACCTGGTGTTATTATACATGGTGTTATACCTGGTGTTATAACTGGTGTTATCCCTGGTGTTATACCTGGTGTTATACCTGGTGTTATACCTGGTGTTATACCTGGTGTTATTATCCCTGGTGTTATAACTGGTGTTATCCCTGGTGTTATACCTGGTGTTATACATGGTGTTATCCCTGGTGTTATACCTGGTGTTATACCTGGTGTTATTATACCTGGTGTTATACCTGGTGTTATCCCTGGTGTTATACCTGGTGTTATACCTGGTGTTATACCTGGTGTTATACCTGGTGTTATACCTGGTGTTATACCTGGTGTTTTTATACCTGGTGTTATACCTGGTGTTATACCTGGTGTTATTATACCTGGTGTTATTATAACTGATGTTATACCTGGTGTTATACCTGGTGTTATACCTGGTGTTATACCTGGTGTTATTATACCTGGTGTTATTATACCTGGTGTTATTATAACTGGTATTATACCTGGTGTTATACCTGGTGTTATTATACCTGGTGTTATTATAACTGGTATTATACCTGGTGTTGTACCTGGTGTTATTATAACTGGTATTATACCTGGTGTTATTATAACTGGTATTATACCTGGTGTTGTACCTGGTGTTATTATAACTGGTATTATACCTGGTGTTATTATAACTGGCATTATACCTGGTGTTATTAAAACTGGTATTATACCTGGTGTTGTACCTGGTGTTATTATACCTGGTGTTATACCTGGTGTTATACCTGGTGTTATACCTGGTGTTATTATACCTGGTGTTATTATAACTGGTGTTATACCTGGTGTTATACCTGGTGTTATACCTGGTGTTATTATACCTGGTGTTATTATAACTGGTGTTATACCTGGTGTTATACCTGGTGTTTTTATACCTGGTGTTATAACTGGTGTTATACCTGGTGTTATACCTGGTGTTATACCTGGTGTTATACCTGGTGTTATTATACCTGGTGTTATCCCTGGTGTTATACCTAGTGTTATACCTAGTGTTATACCTGGTGTTATACCTGGTGTTATACCTGGTGTTATACCTGGTGTTATACCTGGTGTTATACCTGGTGTTATTATACCTGGTGTTATAACTGGTGTTATACCTGGTGTTATTATACCTGGTGTTATACCTGGTGTTATACCTGGTGTTATACCTGGTGTTATACCTGGTGTTATCCCTGGTGTTATACCTGGTGTTATACCTGGTGTTATACCTGGTGTTATACCTGGTGTTATTATACCTGGTGTTCTCCCTAGTGTTGTACCTGGTGTTATACCTGGTGTTATACCTGGTGTTATACCTGGTGTTATTATACCTGGTGTTATCCCTGGTGTTATATCTGGTGTTATACCTGGTGTTATCCCTGGTGTTATAACTGGTGTTATACCTGGTGTTATTATACCTGGTGTTCTCCCTAGTGTTGTACCTGGTGTTATACCTGGTGTTATACCTGGTGTTATACCTGGTGTTATACCTGGTGTTATTATAACTGGTGTTATTATACCTGGTGTTATACCTGGTGTTATTATAACTGGTGTTATTATACCTGGTGTTATACCTGGTGTTATTATACCTGGTGTTATTATACCTGGTGTTATACCTGGTGTTAGACCTGGTGTTATACCTGGTGTTATCCCTAGTGTTATACCTGGTGTTATCCCTAGTGTTATACCTGGTGTTATTATAACTGGTGTTATTATACCTGTTGTTATACCTGGTGTTATACCTGGTGTTCTCCCTGGTGTTATACCTGGTGTTATACCTGGTGTTGTCCCTGGTGTTATACCTGGTGTTATTATACCTGGTGTTATACCTGGTGTTATCCCTAGTGTTATACCTGGTGTTATACCTGGTGTTATACCTGGTGTTATACCTGGTGTTATACCTGGTGTTATCCCTGGTGTTATACCTGGTGTTCTACCTGGTGTTATACCTGGTGTTATACCTGGTGTTATACCTGGTGTTTTTATACCTGGTGTTATACCTGGTGTTATTATACCTGGTGTTATTATCCCTGGTGTTATACCTGGTGTTATACCTGGTGTTATTATCCCTGGTGTTATACCTGGTGTTATCCCTGGTGTTATACCTGGTGTTATTATAACTGGTGTTATTATACATGGTTTTATACCTGGTGTTATTATAACTGGTGTTATCCCTAGTGTTGTACCTGGTGTTATACCTGGTGTTATACCTGGTGTTCTACCTGGTGTTATTATACCTGGTGTTCTACCTGGTGTTATTATACCTGGTGTTATTATACCTGGTGTTATACCTGGTGTTATTATACCTGGTGTTATACCTGGTGTTATACCTGGTGTTATACCTGGTGTTTTCCCTAGTGTTATACCTGGTGTTATCCCTGGTGTTATACCTGGTGTTATACCTGGTGTTATCCCTGTTATTATACCTGGTGTTATACCTGGTGTTATTATACCTGGTGTTATTATACCTGGTGTTATACCTGGTGTTATACCTGGTGTTATCCCTGGTGTTATACCTGGTGTTATTATACCTGGTGTTATACCTGGTGTTATTATACCTGGTGTCATTATACCTGGTGTTATTATACCTGGTGTTATTATACCTGGTGTTATACCTGGTGTTATTATACCTGGTGTTATACCTGGTGTTATTATACCTGGTGTTATACCTGGTGTTATTATACCTGGTTACCTGGTGTTATTATACCTGGTGTTATACCTGGTGTTATACCTGGTGTTATTATACCTGGTGTTATACCTGGTGTTATTATACCTGGTGTTATTATACCTGGTGTTATACCTAGTGTTATACCTGGTGTTATACCTGGTGTTATACCTGGTGTTATTATACCTGGTGTTATACCTGGTGTTATTATACCTGGTGTTATACCTGGTGTTATACCTGGTGTTATACCTGGTGTTATCCCAAGTGTTATACCTCGTGTTATTATACCTGGTGTTATACCTGGTGTTATTATCCCTGGTGTTATTATACCTGGTGTTATACCTAGTGTTATCCCTAGTGTTATACCTGGTGTTATCGCTAAGATCTGGAAAGCGGCGTATGTCCTCACCCTACGTAAAGGAGGAGATCCTTCTGACTTAAATAACCATCGTCCAATTTCCAAGTTCTCTCTTGCCTATCCAAAGTTTTTTAATCCCTGACTACCTGTCAGCTAAAATCTTTTTTTTTAAACTTCTCACTCTATTCTAAGTACCAATCCAGTTTTATCTCTGTATATAGCACAGTTTCAGCTGCTTCGCTTGTTTTAGATAATGTGTTAAATTCCTTGGATCATAAAAATCATTTTAAGGACTTTTCCCAAGAGCCTTTGATACAGTCGAGCATCACATTCTCATTCAAAGGCTGACTGAAATAGGCCTGGATCAGGCTTCGTGGAAGTGGTTTGAAAAAGATCTGTCAGAAAGGAGTTAAAGTGTGATATCTTATGGTGTTAAGTCTATTTTCCTTTACACAGTAGTACGGAAGGTGTACCGCAGGGGTCAGTACTGGGACCTGTTCTCTTTACTATATATATATATATATATATATATAAATAATAGTGGGTCTGTCTGTTATAACTTGTAATATTCATCTGTATTCAGATGACACTGTTATGTATGTATGCCATTGCTGCAATTGTTGACCAGGCTATGTTAGAGCTGTAATCTGACCGTGTTTACAGAACACCCTGGTTGGCCAAGACTAAATACATGTTGTACTGTAGTTCTCTCCACAATGTCCCAGATGTACTACATATTTAATCACTGGATTCTTCCATTGATCAGGTTCCCACCTACAAATATCTGAGCATTTTGGATTGACAAAGACTTGTGTGTTGTTGTGTCACCAGGTGATGAGTCTGTGTGTGTTGTTGTGTCACCAGGTGATGAGTCTGTGTGTGTTGTTGTGTCACCAGGTGATGAGTCTGTGTGTGTTGTTGCGTCACCAGGTGATGAGTCTGTGTGTGTTGTTGTGTCACCAGGTGATGAGTCTGTGTGTGTTGTTGCATCACCAGGTGATGAGTCTGTGTGTGTTGTTGTGTCACCAGGTGATGAGTCTGTGTGTGTTGTTGTGTCACCAGGTGATGAGTCTGTGTGTGTTGTTGTGTCACCAGGTGATGAGTCTGTGTGTGTTGTTGCGTCACCAGGTGATGAGTCTGTGTGTGTTGTTGTGTCACCAGGTGATGAGTCTGTGTGTGTTGTTGCGTCACCAGGTGATGAGTCTGTGTGTGTTGTTGTGTCACCAGGTCATGAGTCTGTGTGTGTTGTTGTGTCACCAGGTGATGACGCTGTGTGTGTTGTTGCGTCACCAGGTGATGACGCTGTGTGTGTTGTTGCGTCACCAGGTGATGAGTCTGTGTGTGTTGTTGCGTCACCAGGTGATGACGCTGTGTGTGTTGTTGCGTCACCAGGTGATGAGTCTGTGTGTGTTGTTGTGTCACCAGGTGATGAGTCTGTGTGTGTTGTTGCGTCACCAGGTGATGACGCTGTGTGTGTTGTTGCGTCACCAGGTGATGAGTCTGTGTGTGTTGTTGTGTCACCAGGTGATGAGTCTGTGTGTGTTGTTGCGTCACCAGGTGATGAGTCTGTGTGTGTTGTTGCGTCACCAGGTGATGACGCTGTGTGTGTTGTTGCGTCACCAGGTGATGAGTCTGTGTGTGTTGTTGCGTCACCGGGTGATGAGTCTGTGTGTGTTGTTGCGTCACCAGGTGATGAGTCTGTGTGTGTTGTTGCGTCACCAGGTGATGACGCTGTGTGTGTTGTTGCGTCACCAGGTGATGAAGCTGTGTGTGTTGTTGCGTCACCAGGTGTGGTCCATGTTCACAGCCATCCTGAGGAAGAGTGTGAGGAACCTTCAGACCAGCACAGAGGTGGGCCTCATACAACAGGTCCTGTCCAAGATGAGCTCTGTGGACGACATGATCGCAGGTAGGGGAACACACACACACACACACACACACAAATGAATCGCATGTTATTGGTCACGTACACGTGTTTAGCAGATGTTATTGTGGGTGTAGCGAAATTCTTGTGCTTCTAGCTCTGACGGTAATATCTAACAATTTCACAACATATACCCAATACACACACATCTAAGTAAGGAAGTGAATTAAGAATATATAAATATATGGACGAGCAATGTCAGAGCAGCATAGACTAAGATACAGTAGAATAGCATAGAATACAGTATATACATATGAGATGAGTAATGCATAGACTAAGATACAGTAGAATAGTATAGAATAAGGTATATACATATGAGATTAGTAATGCATAGACTAAGATACAGTAGAATAGGATGGAATACAGTTTATACATATGAGATGAGTAATGCAAGATATGTAAACATTATTAAAGTGACTAGTGTTCCATTTATTAAAGTGGCCAGTGATTTATAGTCTGTCTATAGGCAGCAGCCTCTAATGTGTTAGTGGTGGCTGTAATAGTCGGATGGCCTTGAGATAGAAGCTGTTTTTCAGTCTCTCGGTCCCTGCTTTGATGCACCTGTACTGACCTCGCCTCCGGGATGATAACGGGGTGAACAGGTCATGGCTCAGGTGGTAGATGTCCTTATTGTCCTTATGTCCGTATTGCGTTGGGCAGAACCATCCTCTGTAGCGGTTGAGGGCGGTGCAGCTGCCATACCAGGTGGTGATACA
>NC_074674.1:44230130-44247630 GCF_029448725.1 Salvelinus fontinalis | reverse complement strand
CTTCTCCTCTGATGGGGTGTCCCTTCCTGGACCGGGTTCCTTCTCCTCTGATGGGGTGTCCCTTCGTGGACCGGGTTCCTTCTCCTCTGATGGGGTGTCTCTTCGTGGACCGGGTTCCTTCTCCTCTGATGGGGTGTCTCTTCGTGGACCGGGTTCCTTCTCCTCTGATGGGGTGTCCCTTCGTGGACCGGGTTCCTTCTCCTCTGATGGGGTGTCCCTTCGTGGACCGGGTTCCTTCTCCTCTGATGGGGTGTCCCTTCGTGGACCGGGTTCCTTCTCCTCTGATGGGGTGTCTCTTCGTGGACCGGGTTCCTTCTCCTCTGATGGGGTGTCTCTTCATGGACCCGGGTTCCTTCTCCTCTGATGGGGTGTCTGTACGTGGACCGGGTTCCTTCTCCTCTGATGGGGTGTCTCTTCGTGGACCGGGTTCCTTCTCCTCTGATGGGGTGTCCCTTCGTGGACCGGGTTCCTTCTCCTCTGATGGGGTGTCTCTTCATGGACCCGGGTTCCTTCTCCTCTGATGGGGTGTCTCTTCGTGGACCGGGTTCCTTCTCCTCTGATGGGGTGTCTCTTCGTGGACCGGGTTCCTTCTCCTCTGATGGGGTGTCTCTTCGTGGACCGGGTTCCTTCTCCTCTGATGGGGTGTCTCTTCGTGGACCGGGTTCCTTCTCCTCTGATGGGGTGTCTCTTCGTGGACCCGGGTTCCTTCTCCTCTGATGGGGTGTCTCTTCGTGGACCGGGTTCCTTCTCCTCTGATGGGGTGTCTCTTCGTGGACCCGGGTTCCTTCTCCTCTGATGGGGTGTCTCTTCATGGACCCGGGTTCCTTCTCCTCTGATGGGGTGTCTCTTCCTGGACCGGGTTCCTTCTCCTCTGATGGGGTGTCTCTTCGTGGACCCGGGTTCCTTCTCCTCTGATGGGGTGTCTCCTCGTGGACCGGGTTCCTTCTCCTCTGATGGGGTGTCTCTTCGTGGACCGGGTTCCTTCTCCTCCGATGGGGTGTCTCTTCGTGGACCCGGGTTCCTTCTCCTCTGATGGGGTGTCTCTTCGTGGACCCGGGTTCCTTCTCCTCTGATGGGGTGTCTCTTCGTGGACCCGGGTTCCTTCTCCTCTGATGGGGTGTCTCTTCGTGGACCGGGTTCCTTCTCCTCTGATGGGGTGTCTCTTCGTGGACCCGGGTTCCTTCTCCTCTGATGGGGTGTCTCTTCGTGGACCGGGTTCCTTCTCCTCTGATGGGGTGTCTCTTCGTGGACCCGGGTTCCTTCTCCTCTGATGGGGTGTCTCTTCGTGGACCCGGGTTCCTTCTCCTCTGATGGGGTGTCTCTTCGTGGACCGGGTTCCTTCTCCTCTGATGGGGTGTCTCTTCGTGGACCGGGTTCCTTCTCCTCCGATGGGGTGTCTCTTCGTGGACCGGGTTCCTTCTCCTCTGATGGGGTGTCTCTTCGTGGACCGGGTTCCTTCTCCTCCGATGGGGTGTCTCTTCGTGGACCGGGTTCCTTCTCCTCTGATTGGGTGTCTCTTCGTGGACCGGGTTCCTTCTCCTCTGATGGGGTGTCTGTACGTGGACCGGGTTCCTTCTCCTCCGATGGGGTGTCTCTTCGTGGACCGGGTTCCTTCTCCTCTGATTGGGTGTCTCTTCGTGGACCGGGTTCCTTCTCCTCTGATGGGGTGTCTGTACGTGGACCGGGTTCCTTCTCCTCTGATATCGGCACGTCTTCCGGGTGTGACTCTCTGTTTGTCCTCATGATGTCAGTGTCCTTTCTCTTAGTGGTCTCTTTCCCTTGTTCTGAAAGAGGGGTCTTCTGAGGACGGATAATCAGCCGTGTAGATGGTTCCAGTGTGGGAATGAAAGCAGTGTGGCCACATGATTCCTTGGAGAGTATATACCCGGGAGGTCCTGCATGAGTTCACCCTCTTAGACACAGCTACTCGTCTGTAGCATAGATTGTTAAAAGGTCCCTTTGTCTTCTTCAACCTTGTGTTGCGTTTTGGGGTTACAACTAATCAGACTTTGGCTGCAGCTCGTGGTCACCTAGTCATAATGTTAATTCTTAACTCAGATGTTTTATACCCTCGGGTCAGAAATGTGCGTTTCCACCTTTAGGACCAGGCTGAAGGTCTGGATTTTACTCAGAAACCTAACTTTACATTTCATCTTTACAAAAACATTCTCTTTGATCTGGACATTTTATACACAACATACAGTATGCAAACATCAAGTACATATTGTGAAAACTCTTCAAGTTAACAATGTTTTCGTTATAACATCGTCATTTCACTTTTAATAGCATAACAAAAAACGACATTCATTTTCATTTTCCATCAATCGTCATTACTATCATTTTGACTGACGAAACATATTGTCCCAAAGTCCATTTGTTGCATGTTACTGTTCAGAGGTAGGTTCTCCATAGGCCCATCATACATTCCATTCCTCCACACTGAGAGGACAAGGGGATTTTGCTGCCTTAAGATTTACAATGGTGTCATAAACCCCCCCACTACCGTACCGCCCCCCACCTCCGTACCTCCCCCCACCTCCGTACCTCCCCCCATCTCCGTACCTCCCCCCATCTCCGTACCTCCCCCCACCACCGTACCTCCCCCCACCTCCGTATCTCCCCCCACCTCCGTACCTCCCCCCACCTCCGTACCTCCCCCCACCTCCGTACCTCCCCCCACCACCGTACCTCCCCCCACCTCCGTATCTCCCCCCACCTCCGTACCTCCCCCCACCTCCGTACCTCCCCCCACCTCCGTACCTCCCCCCACCACCGTACCTCCCCCCACCTCCGTACCTCCCCCCACCTCCGTACCTCCCCCCACCACCGTACCTCCCCCCACCTCCGTACCTCCCCCCTCCTCCGTACCTCCCCCCACCACCGTACCTCCCCCCACCTCCGTACCTCCCCCCTCCTCCGTACCTCCCCCCACCTCCGTATCTCCCCCCTCCTCCGTACCTCCCCCCACCACCGTACCTCCCCCCACCTCCGTACCTCCCCCCTCCTCCGTACCTCCCCCCACCACCATACCTCCCCCCACCTCCGTACCTCCCCCCTCCTCCGTACCTCCCCCCACCTCCGTATCTCCCCCCTCCTCCGTACCTCCCCCCACCTCCGTCCCTCCCCCCTCCTCCGTACCTCCCCCCACCTCCGTCCCTCCCCCCACCACCGTACCTCCCCCCCACCACCGTACCTCTAAGATACTATTTTGGAAATAGGTTTAAATGAACATTTTACAAAGTAAAAAAAACAGAGATCTGATACCATCTTCCTTTCCAAAATTAGACGACCCCCATCAACAGTAGTCATGGATTTCTTATTTTCTTTGATTTTGCTACAGAATGGAAGGAAGTGGGGGTTTATTCGATCACCTACGAATTCTCAGAAGGCAGCCTGCCCTTTGGCTCTTATTTTCTCCGCCTCCTCTTCACACACATGACAGGGATCTGGGCCTGTTCCCGAGAAAGCAGTATATCCTTCACGTCGGGATCGTCAGACTTGTTAAAGGAAAAAAAGGATTCTGCCAGTCCATGATGAGTAATCGCAGTCCTGATGTACAGAAGTTATTTTCAGTCATAGGAGACGGTAGCAGCAACATTATGTACAAAATAAGTTAAATAAATAAGTTACAAACAACGCAAAGAAACGGACAAAAAAAAAACAATTGGTCAGGAGTATGTAAACAGTCAGCCTTGTTCTCCCATCTTATTCAGCTACTCTTAACACAGTCAGCAACAACCCTGTCTGCCAAACGCTGACTCGTCATCAGCACACTCTAGCATTGTCTCACCTCTCCTTTCTCTCTGTCTCTCTCTGTCTCTGTCTCTCTCTCTGTCTCTCTCTCTCTCTCTCTCTCTCTCTCTCTGTCTCACTCTCATCTATCTCTGTCTCTGTCTCTCTCTCTCTCTCTCTCTCTCTCTCTCTCTCTCTCTCTCTCTCTCTCTCTCTCTCTCACTCTCATCTATCTCTGTCTCTCTCTCTCTCTCTCTCTCTCTCTCTCTCTCTCTGTCTCACTCTCATCTATCTCTGTCTCTCTCTCTCTCTCTCTGTCTCACTCTCATCTATCTCTGTCTCTCTCTCTCGTCTCTCTCTGTCTCTCTGTCTCTCACTCTCTCATCTCTCTGTGTCTTTGTCTCTGTCTCTGTCTTTGTCTCTCCCTCTCTCTCTCTCTCTCTCTCTCTCTCTCTCTCTCTCTCTCTCTCTCTCTCTCTCTCTCTCTCTCTCTCTCTCGTCTCTCTCTAGATCTGCTAGTGGATATGCTGGGGGTGATGGCCAGCTACAGTATCACAGTGAAGGAGCTGAAGCTTCTATTCAGTATGCTGAGGGGAGACAACAGTGTCTGGGTGAGTATACCTGGGGGACACAGGATGGGTTAGACATGATGGGTTAGACAGGATGGTTAGACAGGATGGTTTAGACGAGTGGTTAGACAGGATGGTTAGACAGGATGGTTAGACAGGATGGGTTAGACAGGATGGTTAGACATGATGGTTAGACAGGATGGGTTAGACAGGATGGTTAGACAGGATGGTTAGACAGGATGGGTTAGACAGGATGGTTAGACAGGATGGTTAGACAGGATGGGTTAGACAGGATGGTTAGACAGGATGGGTTAGACAGGATGGTTAGACAGGATGGTTAGACATGATGGGTTAGACAGGATGGTTAGACAGGATGGTTAGACAGGATGGGTTAGACAGGATGGTTAGACAGGATATGTTAGCAGGGTGGGTTAGACAGGATGGGTTAGACAGGATGGTTAGACAGGATGGTTAGACAGGATGGGTTAGACAGGATGGTTAGACAGGATATGTTAGCAGGGTGGGTTAGACAGGATGGGTTAGACATTATGTGTTAGATAGGATGAGTTAGACAGGATGGTTAGACATGGTAGAAGTTAGGTGTGAGGGCTGATAAGAGGTGGCATGGATGGGTGGGTGAGGGAGAGGAAGGTGGGTGAGGGAGAGGGAGAGGGAGGTGGGTGAGGGAGGGAGAGGTGGGTGAGGGAGAGGGAGGTGGGTGGGTGAGGGAGGGAGAGGTGGGTGAGGGAGAGGGAGGTGGGTGAGGGAGGGAGAGGTAGGTGAGGGAGAGGGAGGTGGGTGAGGGAGGGAGAGGTGGGTGAGGGAGAGGGAGGTGAGTGAGGGAGAGGGAGGTGGGTGAGGGAGAGGGAGGTGGGTGAGGGAGGGAGAGGTGTGTGAGGTAGAGGGGTGGTAGGTGAGGGAGAGGGAGGTGAGTGAGGGAGAGGGAGGTGGGTGAGGGAGGGAGAGGTGGGTGAGGTAGAGGGGTGGTGGGTGAGGGAGAGGGAATGGAGGAGAGTCGGATAGGAGGGGAGGGGTGTAGGGAGAGGGGGTGGGTGGATGAGGGAGAGGGAGGTGGGTGAGGGAGAGGATGGATGGGGAGGGTCCTGTCGTCATAAACAGAGATGCTGCTGATAGGTAGGAGAGGAGGGATGGAGAGAGGGATACAGGTGGAGGAGGGACAGAGCAGAAGGAGGCAGGAGAGAGGGAAGACGGGGAGGAGGGACAGAGCAGAAGGAGGGGATGGAGAGAGGGAGATGGGGAGGAGGGACAGAGCAGAAGGAGGGGATGGAGAGAGGGAGATGGGGAGGAGGGACAGAGCAGAAGAAGGGGATGGAGAGAGGGAGATGGGGAGGAGGGACAGAGCAGAAGGAGGTAGGAGAGAGGGAAGACGGGGAGGAGGGACAGAGCAGAAGGAGCGATGGAGAGAGTGAGATGGGGAGGAGGGACAACAGAATGAGAGAGGATGGAGAGAGGGATACAGGGGCAGCTTGTGCTGACTTCTCAGGTTAATACTGCTCCCTGTGGCCCATAACCAACCCCAGACAACCATCTAGTGTCTACACAAACATTCATCCTCCTGTCCTCCCCCTTTCCTCCCCTGCTCCATCTCTGCGTCCCTCTTACATCCCTGTCCCCACTATCCAGACCCGGTTGGTTGAACCATCATAATCATCAAAGTCATCTTCTTTCCGTGCATGATCCCCTTCCATCCCTCCCTCTCAATTAATCTAGCGTTCTTCACATTGTCACCTCTCTCTCTCTCCATCTCTCCTCACCTCTCCATCTCTCCTCACCATTTCTCTACACCTCTCTCTATCTCTCCTCACCTCTCTCTCCATCTCTCCTCACCTCTCTCTCTCCATCTCTCCTCACCTCTCTCTCCATCTCTCCTCACCTCTCTCTCTCCATCTCTGCTCACCTCTCTCTCCATCTCTCCTCACCTCTCTCTCCATCTCTCCTCACCTCTCTCTCCATCTCTCCTCACCTCTCTCTCCATCTCTCATCACCTCTCTCTCCATCTCTCCTCAGCTTTAATTCCATCTCTCCTCACCTCTCTCTCCATCTCTCCTCACCTCTCTCTCCATCTCTCATCACCTCTCTCTCCATCTCTCCTCACCTCTCTCTCCATCTCTCCTCAACTCTCTCTCCATCTCTCATCACCTCTCTCTCCATCTCTCCTCAGCTTTATCTCCATCTCTCCTCACCTCTCTCTCCATCTCTCCTCACCTCTCTCTCCATCTCTCATCACCTCTCTCTCCATCTCTCCATCTCTCCTCACCTCTCTCTCCATCTCTCCTCACCTCTCTCTCCATCTCTCATCACCTCTCTCTACATCTCTCCATCTCTCCTCACCTCTCTCTCCATCTCTCCTCACCTCTCTCTCCATCTCTCATCACCTCTCTCCATCTCTCCTCACCTCTCTCTCCATCTCTCCTCACCTCTCTCTCCATCTCTCCTCACCTCTCTCTCCATCTCTCATCACCTCTCTCTCCATCTCTCCATCTCTCCTCACCTCTCTCTCCATCTCTCCTCACCTCTCTCTCCATCTCTCCTCACCTCTCTCTCCATCTCTCCATCTCTCCTCACCTCTCTCTCCATCTCTCATCACCTCTCTCTCCATCTCTCATCACCTCTCTCTCCATCTCTCATCACCTCTCTCTCCATCTCTCCATCTCTCCTCACCTCTCTCTCCATCTCTCCTCACCTCTCTCTCCATCTCTCATCACCTCTCTCTCCATCTCTCCATCTCTCCTCACCTCTCTCTCCATCTCTCCTCACCTCTCTCTCCATCTCTCATCACCTCTCTCTCCATCTCTCCATCTCTCCTCACCTCTCTCTCCATCTCTCCTCACCTCTCTCTCCATCTCTCATCACCTCTCTCTCCATCTCTCCTCACCTCTCTCTCCATCTCTCCTCACCTCTCTCTCCATCTCTCATCACCTCTCTCTCCATCTCTCCTCAGCTTTATCTCCATCTCTCCTCACCTCTCTCGCCATCTCTCCTCACCTCTCTCTCCATCTCTCATCACCTCTCTCTCCATCTCTCCATCTCTCCTCACCTCTCTCTCCATCTCTCCTCACCTCTCTCTCCATCTCTCCTCACCTCTCTGTCCATCTCTCATCTCATCCCATCTCCCCATCTCTCCTCACATCTCTCTCCATCTCTCCTCACCTCTCTCTCCATCTCTCCTCACCTCTCTCTCCATCAAATCAAATCAAATCATCCCTGTCTCTCTTCACCTCTCTCCCCATCTCTCCTCACCTCTCTCTCCATCTCTCCTCACCTCTCTCTCCATCTCTCTTCACCTCTCTCTCCATCTCTCTTCACCTCTCTCTCCATCTCTCCTCACCTCTCTCTCCATCTCTCCTCACCTCTCTCTACATCTCTCCTCACCTCTCTCTCCATCTCTCCTCACCTCTCTCACCATCTCTCTTCACCTCTCTCTCCATCTCTCCTCACCTCTCTCTCCATCTCTCCTCACCTCTCTCTCCATCTCTCATCACCTCTCTCTCCATCTCTCCTCACCTCTCTCTCTCTCCATCTCTCCTCACCTCTCTCTCCATCTCTCTTCACCTCTCTCTCCATCTCTCCTCACCTCTCTCTCCATCTCTCCTCACCTCTCTCTCCATCTCTCCTCACCTCTCTCTCCATCCCCCCCCCCAGACCATGACATCCTGTATGCAGCAACAACACAGCTCTTACCCCTGGAACCCCTGTCCTCCCCCTCCATCTCACCCCTCCATCGCTCCGCCTCTCCTCCATGTCCTCTCGGGTTGCTGCGGTATTGATCAGCCTTTGCCGGGAGTGGCAGGCAGAGGTGATTGATGGGTTATTGATCCAATAGGGTTGTGGTAGCGGTCTCCCTGTGGTGTCCTCCTTTCCTCCCTCAATGTCTGTGATGGTTAGAGGAGTCACTACCTCCTGATTCATCTATCTTCCTCCTTCTCCCTCCTCTCCCTCTCTCCTCTCCTCCTCCAGCCTAGACATTCTATCAAGTTGTTGTCTGTGTTGAACCAGATGCCTCAGAGACACGGTCCAGACACCTTCTTCAACTTCCCTGGTCGCAGCGCAGCAGTAAGATACACACACACGCACACACACACACACACACACGCGCACGCACACGAACACACACACACACCCGCACACACACACACACACACACACACAGACACGCACACACACACACACGCACGCACGCACGCACGCACGCACGCACGCACGCACGCACGCACGCACACACACACACACACACACACACACACACACACACACACACACCTGTACACTCCTGTTTTATCTAAAACGTTGAGAACAAATAATATTTTACAATAATGTTCTGTGTTGAATTATCTTTCCCCGTTTCACCCTCTCAAATACATATAATTTTAGAAACTTTGTTTTTGCTTTGACTTGATTGAATTCTTTCTGTGACTTAGGTTTCAGTGTGTGATTGTGATTGGCTGATGCTGTGTTCTGTCTCCTCCCCCAGGCCATAGCGTTGCCGCCCATCGCTAAGTGGCCTTACCAGAACGGTTTCACTCTCAACACCTGGTTCAGACAAGATCCCCTCAACAACATCAACGTAGACAAGGACAAACCATACCTCTACTGGTGAGGAAAGGGGGAGAGAGATGGAGAGAGAGAAAGAGTGAGGGGGGGAGAGACAGGGAGAAGGAGAGACAGAGAGAGAGAGAGAGAGTCAGAGAGAGTCAGAGACAAACAGAGAGAGAGAGAGAGTCAGAGAGAGTGACAGAGAGAGAGAGAGAGAGACAGGAGAGACAAACAGAGAGAGAGAGAGAGTCAGAGAGAGAGTCAGAGACAGAGAGAGAGAGAGAGAGAGAGAGAGAGAGAGAGAGAGAGAGAGACCCACATGAAATAATACCACAGTTTACTATAGAATACTACAGTACGTACTATAGAATTATATAATTAACTGTAGTTTACTAAAGAATACTATACTACACAGTGTAGTATCCCTCGATCATGTGTAGTACTTACTATATAGAATGTTGTAGTATACAGAAGAATAGTAAATACTACAGTATTTAATTAGCATATACCCTGCCCCTTCCCCTCCCCCATATACCAATTTCTGCCACCCATAAGTGAAACCTACATTTCAAGTTTAGACCATACTGTGTTCTCTACAGGTTATAGACCAGAGCAGAAGTGATGAACAATTTGTTCAGACTTTAGTCCTTATGAAACGGTTGATGTTTAATATGTCTAGGTTGTATAAATACTACAGTATACTGCAGTACATACTACAGTATTTATACTGTTGTTAACTGTAAATACTACAGTATACTGCAGTACATACTACAGTATTTATACTGTAGTTAACTGTAAATACTACAGTATACTCCAGTATTTATACCAATGTATACTATAGTATTTTGTCATGTGGGGAGAGACATTGGGAGAGGGAGGGAGTGAGAGACAACGCTGTGAGACAACGCCAGCAGTAGCCGTTATGCTAAGCCTCGTGGTGAGATACCATTAGAGTGAACGAGCCACATTCTTACAGGCGTCAGTAGCTGATCCGAATGGAAGGGTGTGGTTCATCAGACAACAGGCCTGCACCCTGAGGGCGATGTGACCAGAAATATAGATGGATACACAACATTCACAAAGTATTCAGGCCCCTTGACTTTTTACACATTTTGTTACGTTACAGCCTTTTTCTAAAATTGATTACATAGTTTTTTCCCCCTCATTAATCTACACACAATACCCCATAATGACATCACAATACCCCATAATGACATCACAATACCCCATAATGACATCACAATATCCCGTAATATTTTTTGGAAAATATTAATAATTTATTAAAAATAAACAACTGAAATATCACATTTACATAAGTATTCAGACCCTTTACTCAGTACTTTGTTGATGCGTCTTTGGCAGTGATTACAGACTCGAGTCTTCTTGGGTATGATGCTACAAGCTTGGCACACCTGTATTTGGGGAGTTTCTCCCATTCTTCTCTGCAGATCCTCTCAAGCTCTGTCAGGCTTGATGGGGAGCGTTGCTGCACAGCTATTTTCAGGTCTCTCTAGAGATGTTCGACCAGGTTCAAGTCCGGGCTCTGGCTGGGCCACTCAAGGACATTCAGAGACTTGTCCCGAAGCCAGTCCTGCGTTGTCTTGGCTTTGTGCTGCCGGTCGTTGTCCTGTTGGAAGGTGAACCTTCGCCCCCATCTGAGGTCCTGAGCGCTCTGGAGCAGGTTTTCATCAAGGATCTCTCTGTACTTTGCTCCGTTCATCATTCCCTCGATCCTGACTAGTCTCCTAATCCTTGCTGCTGAAAAACATCCCCACAGCATGATGCTGCCACCACCATGCTTCACCGTAGGGATGGTGCCAGGTTTGGCAAGGTTTTTTTTTTGTTGAATAAAAAAATATTTCATCTGTTTTAGAATAAGGCTGTAACGTAACATAATGTGGAAAAAATCAAGGGGTCTGAATACTTTCTGAATACACTGTATCTCTATCCCAAATAGCACCCTATTCCCTTTATAGCATGCCTATCTCTCTAGAACGTCTAGATCTATCACTCTCTAGAACATCTAGATCTATCTCTCTAGAACATATAGATCTATCTCTCTAGAACATATAGATCTATCGCTCTCTAGAACATCTAGATCTATCTCTCTCTAGAACGTCTAGATCTATCACTCTCTAGAACGTCTAGATCTATCACTCTCTAGAACATCTAGATCTCTCTCTCTAGAACATCTAGATCTATCACTCTCTAGAACATCTAGATCTATCTCTCTCTCTAGAACATCTAGATCTCTCTCTCTCTAGAACGTCTAGATCTATCACTCTCTAGAACATCTAAATCTATCTCTCTCTAGAATGTCTAGATCTATCTCTAGAACGTCTTGATCTATCTCTCTAGAACGTCTAGATCTATCTCTAGAACATCTAGATATATATCTGGAACATCTAGATCTATCTCTCTCTAGAACATCTAGATCTATCTCTCTAGAACGCCTAGATCTATCTCTCTAGAACATCTAGATCTAGCTCTCTCTAGAACGTCTATATCTATCTCTTTAGAACGTCTAGATCTCTCTCTCTCTCTAGAACATCTAGATCTATCTCTCTAGAGCGTCTAGATCTCTCTCTCTCTAGAACATCTAGATATCTCTCTCTCTAGAATGTCTAGATCTATCTTTCTAGAACATCTAGATATATCTCTCTCAAGAACGTCTAGATCTATCTTTCTAGAACATCTAGATATCTCTCTCTAGAATGTCTAGATCTATCTCTAGAACGTCTTGATCTATCTCTCTAGAACGTCTATATATATCTCTCTAGAATGTCTAGATCTATCTCTAGAACATCTAGATATATCTCTGGAACATCTAGATCTATCTCTCTCTAGAACATCTAGATCTATCTCTCTAGAACGTCTAGATCTATCTCTCTAGAATATCTAGATCTAGCTCGCTCTAGAACGTCTATATCTATCTCTTTAGAACGTCTAGATCTCTCTCTCTCTCTAGAACATCTAGATCTATCTCTCTAGAACGTCTAGATATATCTCTCTCTCTAGAACATCTAGATCTATCTCTCTAGAGCGTCTAGATCTCTCTCTCTCTCTCTAGAACATCTAGATCTATCTCTCTAGAACATCTAGATATATCTCTCTAAAACGTCTAGATCTATCTCTCTAGAACATCTAGCTCTATCTCTCTAGAACATCTAGATATATCTCTCTCTAGAACGTCTAGATCTATCTTTCTAGAACATCTAGATATCTCTCTCTCTAGAATGTCTAGATCTATCTTTCTAGAACGTCTAGATCTATCTCTCTAGAACATCTAGATCTATCTCTCTAGAACGTCTAGATATTTCTCTCTCTCTAGAACATCTAGATCTATCTCTCTAGAGCGTCTAGATCTCTCTCTCTCTAGAACATCTAGATCTATCTCTCTAGAACATCTAGATATATCTCTCTCTAGAACATCTAGATCTATCTCTCTAGAACGTCTAGATCTATCTCTCTAGAACATCTAGCTCTATCTCTCTAGAACATCTAGATATCTCTCTTTCTAGAACATCTAGCTCTATCTTTCTAGAACATCTAGATATATCTCTCTCTAGAACATCTAGATCTATCTTTCTAGAACATCTAGATATATCTCTCTCTAGAACGTCTAGATCTATCTTTCTAGAACATCTAGATATATCTCTCTCTAGAACATCTAGATCTATCTTTCTAGAACATCTAGATATCTCTCTCTAGAATGTCTAGATCTATCTTTCTAGAACATCTAGATATATCTCTCTCTAGAACATCTAGATCTATCTTTCTAGAACATCTAGATATCTCTCTCTCTAGAACGTCTAGATCTATCTTTCTAGACCAGGCCTTGGCAACTCCAGTCCTCGAGGGCCTGATTGGCGTCACAGTTTTGCCCCAGCCCCATCTAACACACCTGACTCCAATAATCAACATATATTTAGTTTAGAATTAGTTTATGTCAGGTGTGTTTACTAGGGATGGGGGGGGCGGGGGGGGGGTGACACCAATCAGGTGTAGTGTAGTTACCCAGGCCTGGTTTATAGTGTAGTTACCCACGCCTGGTTTATAGTGTAGTTACCCAGGCCTGGTTTATAGTGGAGTTACCCAGGCCTGGTTTATAGTGTAGTTACCCAGGCCTGGTTTATAGTGTAGTTACTCAGGCCTGGTTTATAGTGTAGTTACCCACGCCTGGTTTATAGTGTAGTTACCCACGCCTGGTTTATAGTGTAGTTACCCAGGCCTGGTTTATAGTGTAGTTACTCAGGCCTGGTTTATAGTGTAGTTACCCAGGCCTGGTTTATAGTGGCGTTACCCAGGCCTGGTTTATAGTGTAGTTACCCAGGCCTGGTTTATAGTGGCGTTACCCAGGCCTGGTTTATAGTGTAGTTACCCACGCCTGGTTTATAGTGTAGTTACCCAGGCCTGGTTTATAGTGGAGTTACCCAGGCCTGGTTTATAGTGGAGTGACCCAGGCCTGGTTTATAGTGGAGTTACCCAGGCCTGGTTTATAGTGTAGTTACTCAGGCCTGGTTTATAGTGGAGTTACCCAGGCCTGGTTTATAGTGGAGTTACCCAGGCCTGGTTTATAGTGTAGTTACCCACGCCTGGTTTATAGTGTAGTTACCCAGGCCTGGTTTATAGTGGAGTTACCCAGGCCTGGTTTATAGTGGAGTTACCCAGGCCTGGTTTATAGTGGAGTGACCCAGGCCTGGTTTATAGTGGAGTTACCCAGGCCTGGTTTATAGTGTAGTTACTCAGGCCTGGTTTATAGTGGAGTTACCCAGGCCTGGTTTATAGTGGAGTTACCCAGGCCTGGTTTATAGTGTAGTTACCCAGGCCTGGTTTATAGTGGAGTTACCCAGGCCTGGTTTATAGTGGAGTTACCCAGGCCTGGTTTATAGTGTAGTTACTCAGGCCTGGTTTATAGTGGAGTTACCCAGGCCTGGTTTATAGTGGAGTTACCCAGGCCTGGTTTATAGTGTAGTTACCCAGGCCTGGTTTATAGTGGAGTTACCCAGGCCTGGTTTATAGTGGAGTTACCCAGGCCTGGTTTATAGTGGAGTTACCCAGGCCTGGTTTATAGTGGCGTTACCCAGGCCTGGTTTATAGTGGAGTTACCCAGGCCTGGTTTATAGTGGAGTTACCCAGGCCTGGTTTATAGTGGCGTTACCCAGGCCTGGTTTATAGTGGAGTTACCCAGGCCTGGTTTATAGTGGCGTTACCCAGGCCTGGTTTATAGTGTAGTTACCCAGGCCTGGTTTATAGTGGCGTTACCCAGGCCTGGTTTATAGTCGAGTTACCCAGGCCTGGTTTATAGTGGAGTTACCCAGGCCTGGTTTATAGTGTAGTTACCCAGGCCTGGTTTATAGTGGAGTTACCCAGGCCTGGTTTATAGTGGAGTTACCCAGGCCTGGTTTATAGTGGAGTTACCCAGGCCTGGTTTATAGTGGCGATACCCAGGCCTGGTTTATAGTGGAGTTACCCAGGCCTGGTTTATAGTGGAGTTACCCAGGCCTGGTTTATAGTGGCGTTACCCAGGCCTGGTTTATAGTGGAGTTACCCAGGCCTGGTTTATAGTGGCGTTACCCAGGCCTGGTTTATAGTGTAGTTACCCAGGCCTGGTTTATAGTGGCGTTACCCAGGCCTGGTTTATAGTGTAGTTACCCAGGCCTGGTTTATAGTGTAGTTACCCAGGCCTGGTTTATAGTGGCGTTACCCAGGCCTGGTTTAGAGTGTAGTTACCCAGGCCTGGTTTATAGTGTAGTTATTGAAATAGTGCATTACACATGAAACAGGGTTTTGGACATAGACACTATTTTCAATTAAAAAGTAAAAACGATGTTTTAGGTGAGAAGAAGTAGGGATTGGTCTGAGGCTGAAAAAGAAAGGAAATTAACATGAGCACTGCCTAGTCCACCCATGCTCTACCAAGGTTTTCCTGCACACAGCTTTAACCTGCTACAGTAGCTTTGTTGGTCTATTGTACTTCAAACAAAGTGTATGCAGGTTGCTTAGGATTCAAACGTTTGTGTGGAAATCTTCACAATTGTTGTAATAATCTGTGCAGAATCTTGAATATCATTGATTACGCGCACTATATACATTTAATGTAATCTCAACTGTAATCCAGGTCATTTTGTGACAAATAATATTTTGATTTGGTTGTGATAAAACAACATCCTGTAAAAGCTGCTATTATTCAACTACCGTATCCCATCATTACCTGCTTTACCTGCTCAGGATGACATCATCACAGGGGATGAGCCCTGACCGCGTCACACATGTAATCCTGTCTCCCTGGTAACTACCCGTTGTCATGGTGACAGCTGAGTTCTCCGAGAGTCGAAAAGAGAACATTTTGTGTGGGAACTGAGAGGGGAATAGAGAGAGGAAGAGAGTGGAGGAGAATAGAGGGAGGAGGAGAGAGAGAGGAGGAGAGTGGAGGATGGAGAGGGGGAAGAGGAGAGAGAGAGGAGGAGAGTGGAGTATGGAGAGAGGGAGGAAGAGAGAGAGAGGAGAGGGAGAGGAGGAGAGTGGAGGATGGAGAGGGGGAAGAGGAGAGAGAGAGGAGGGGAAAGGGAGGAGGAGAGAGAGAGAGAGGAGGCGAGAGAGGTTGGAGAGTGGAGGATGGAGAGGGGTAGGAGGAGAGAGAGGAGCAGAGTGGAGGATGGAGAGAGGAGGAGAGAGAGAGGAGAAGAGAGAGGAGGAGAGAGAGAGGAGAAGAGGGAGGAGGAGAGAGAGAGGAGGATGGTGTGGATGGAGGGAGGCCTTGCTGTGGCCTGACTGATAACCCAGAGCCTTATCACCTTTCTCCAACCGCCCCTAATGTAGCGCCCTGTCTGACATGGGCCTCCACACCTCCCCTGGAGACAGAGATAACACAGCAACTCACTGGCTGTACACACATCAGGGCGTCACTTCACACATATTTAGATGTAGGCCTGTTTGACTTGTCCTTCAGATCTAGCCGGGGGCTGATACTGGTTTTGGGGTGTTGAAACGGGACCTCTTGTGTGATCTAAAAGCTTCAGGGATGAGAATATGTTTTATGTTTTGGGGAGGTTGGAAACTATCGGACAAAGAGACTTTGTTGAGCTAATATTACATCACGTAACATGGTGGGGCTTACCCCTCTCCTCTCCTCTCCTCTCCTCTCCTCTCCTCTCCTCTCCTCTCCTCTGTAGTTTCCGGACAAGTAAAGGTATTGGTTACTCGGCTCACTTTGTGGGGAACTGTCTGATCGTGACATCACTCAAGTCCAAGGGGAAAGGCTTCCAACATTGTGTGAAGTACGACTTTCAACCCCGCAAGGTATGTACTACACACACACTCACACACACACACATGTTAACTCGAAATGACACAACGACAAGGTTCCAGTTTTTAACAAAGTTTACTCTACTATATGAACACACTACAAGTAGCCATTACACTCAAGGCTAGGTCCAACAACGAACCGACTTCCTGCGCATGCGCACTCTTGACTGAGTGATAGCCCCGTAATAACAGAAATATAGGGATACTTAAAACATGAACTTAACAACACACACACACGCGAACACACACACATACACACACACACACACACACACACACACACACACACACACACACACACACACACACACACACACACACACACACACACACACACACACACACACACACACACACACACACACACACAGTTAATAAGTCACCAGCATTCCTCATTCCTCTGCTGTGAGGTGTTATGTGTATATACCACAATCCTCACCCAGCAACAGTGTTTCAGCTTTGCAGACACCAGCAACCCCCCCCCTCCCACTCCCACTCCCACTTTCTCTCCTTCCAAGAGAGAGAGACAGAGAGACATACAGAGAGACACACAGAGACACACAGAGAGAGCTACAGATAGAGAGACATACAGAGAGAGAGACATACAGAGAGAGCGAGACATAGAGAGAGACAGACATACAGAGAGAGCGAGACATAGAGAGAGACAGAGAGACAAACAGAGAGAGAGAGAGCGAGATACAGAGAGACATACAGAGAGAGAGAGACATACAGAGACAGAGAGACATACAGAGAGACACACAGAGACACACAGAGAGAGCTACAGATAGAGAGACATACAGAGAGAGAGACATACAGAGAGAGCGAGACATAGAGAGAGACAGAGAGACATACAGAGAGAGCGAGACATAGAGAGAGACAGAGAGACATACAGAGAGACACACAGAGAGAGCTACAGATAGAGAGACATACAGAGAGAGAGGCATACAGAGAGAGAGAGACAGAGAGACAAAGATACGTACAGAGAAAGAGAGACATACAGAGAGAGAGAGAGCGAGATACAGAGAGACATACAGAGAGAGAGAGACATACAGAGAGAGAGAGACATACAGAGAGAGAGAGACATACAGAGAAAGAGAGACATACAGAGAGAGAGAGACATACAGAGAGAGAGAGACATACAGAGAGAGAGAGACATACAGAGAGAGACATACAGAGAGAGAGAGGCATACAGAGAGACATACAGAGAAAGAGAGAGACATACAGAGAGAGAGAGACATACAGAGAGAGAGAGACATACAGAGAGAGAGAGACATACAGAGAGAGACATACAGAGAGAGAGAGGCATACAGAGAGAGACATACAGAGAGAGAGAGACA
>NC_074674.1:44207630-44220130 GCF_029448725.1 Salvelinus fontinalis | reverse complement strand
GAGCGCGAGACAGAGAGAGAGAGAGAGAGAGAGAGAGAAAGAAAGAGAGAGAGAGAGAGAGAAAGAGAGAGAGAGAGAGAGAGAGAGAGAGAGAGAGAGAGAGAGAGAGAGAGAGAGAGAGAGAGAGAGAGAGAGAGAGAGAGAAGAGAGAGAGCTCATAAGCTCCTGAGTTCTTCTACAAATAAAAATAGAATTAGAGTTGGATAAATTTAGATAAACGTAGATATTTCCACAGGGACTTATACAGGATACTAACCTCTACATCAACACCTTAAATCCAAATTCCAAAATTAAAACCATGATTTTGGACAAAATTACGTGAATGGATTCTTTCTACCAAGGACTATCAAGAAAAGACTTGTAACAAACCAAAAGCTGCAGGTGAAACAGAGAGGAAGCTGGAAATACCACCCAACACAACACTGAGTGAGTAACGTTCAGTCTGAACCTGGAAATACCATCCAACACAACACTGAGTGAGTAACGTTCAGTCTGAAGATACGTCTGAAGACAAAAAGTAAAAGACAATCATCTCTAGGTAATTGTGTTATATACAGCTAAGTAAATAAGGCTACTAAGCAACCAAGCTGCTAGGACACAACAGACCTGGTGACACCTTCAATTAGTACTGAAGTGTGAAGTCAGATGTGTGGAAACTCTTGAGCCCAACAACAGTAGCAGAGTTTCACAGCCCCCCCCCACTCAAATACAGAGGCCTTGAATCCCCCCTCCACCCAAATACAGAGGCCTTGAATCCCCCCCCACCCAAATACAGAGGCCTTGAATCCCCCCCGACCCAAATACAGAGGCCTTGAATCCCCCCCCCCACCCAAATACAGAGGCCTTGAATCCCCCCCCCCAAATAAAGAGGTCTTGAATCCCCCCCACCCAAATACAGAGGCCTTAAATCCCCCCCCCCCCAAATACAGAGGCCTTGAATCCCCCCCCCCAAATACAGAGGCCTTGAATCCCCCCCCCCCCCCAAATACAGAGGCCTTGAATACCCCCCCCCTCACCCAAATACAGAGGCCTTGAATCCCCCCCCAAACAAATACAGAGGCCTTGAATCCCCCCCCCAAACAAATACAGAGGCCTTGAATCCCCCCCCTCCTCACCCAAATACAAAGGCCTTGAATCCCCCCCCCCAACCAAATACAGAGGCCTTGAATCCCCCCCCCCTCACCCAAATACAGAGACCTTTGAATCCCCCCAACCAAATACAGAGGCCTTGAATCCCCCCCCACCCAAATAAAGAGGCCTTGAACCCCCCACCCCAACCAAATACAGAGGCCTTGAATCCCCCCCCAACCAAATACAGAGGTCTTGAATCCCCCCCCCAACCAAATACAGAGGCCTTGAATCCCCCCCCCCTCACCCAAATACAGAGACCTTTGAATCCCCCCCCCAACCAAATACAGAGGCCTTGAACCCCCCCCCACCCAACCAAATACAGAGGTCTTGAATCCCCCCCCCCCCAACCAAATACAGAGGTCTTGAATCCCCCCCCCCAACCAAATACAGAGGCCTTGAAGCCCCCCCCCTCACCCAAATACAGAGGTCTTGAATCCCCCCCCCAACCAAATACAGAGGTCTTGAATCCCCCCCCCCAACCAAATACAGAGGCCTTGAATCCCCCCCCCCCAACCAAATACAGAGACCTTTGAATTCCCCCCCCAACCAAATACAGAGGCCTTGAAGCCCCCCCACCCAAATAAAGAGGCCTTGAACCCCCCACCCCAACCAAATACAGAGGCCTTGAATCCCCCCCCTCACCCAAATAAAGAGGCCTTGAACCCCCCACCCCAACCAAATACAGAGGCCTTGAATCCCCCCCCCTCACCCAAATACAGAGGTCTTGAATCCCCCCCCCCAAATAAAGAGGTCTTGAATCCCCCCCACCCAAATACAGAGGCCTTAAATCCCCCCCCCCCAAATAAAGAGGCCTTGAATCCCCCCCCAACCAAATACAGAGGCCTTGAATCCCCCCCCCCCCCAAATACAGAGGCCTTGAATCCCCCCCCCCCCAACCAAATACAGAGGCCTTGAATCCCCCCCCCCAAATACAGAGGCCTTGAATCCCCCCCCCCCAAATACAGAGGCCTTGAAACCCCCCCCAACCAAATACAGAGGCCTTGAATCCCCCCCCCCAACCAAATACTGAGATCTTGAATCACCCCCCCAACCGAATACAGAGGCCTTGAATCCCCCCCCCCACCCAAATACAGAGACCTTTGAAATCCCCCCCCCCCAAACAAATACAGAGGCCTTGAATCCCCCCCCCCTCCTCACCCAAATACAGAGGACTTGAATCCCCCACCCCCAACCAAATACAGAGGCCTTGAATCTCCCCCCCCTCCTCACCCAAATACAGAGGCCTTGAATCCCCCCCCCTCCTCACCCAAATACAGAGGCCTTGAATCCCCCCCCCAAACAAATACAGAGGCCTTGAATCCCCCCCCCCCCTCCTCACCCAAATACAGAGGCCTTGAACCCCCCCCCCTCACCCAAATACAGAGGCCTTGAATCCCCCCCCCAAACAAATACAGAGGCCTTGAACCCCCCCCCCAAACAAATACAGAGGCCTTGAATCCCCCCCCCTCCTCACCCAAATACAAAGGCCTTGAATCCCCCCCCCAACCAAATACAGAGGCCTTGAATCCCCCCCCCCTCACCCAAATACAGAGACCTTTGAATCCCCCCATCCAAATACAGAGGCCTTGAATCCCCCCCACCCAAATAAAGAGACCTTGAACCCCCCACCCCAACCAAATACAGAGGCCTTGAATCCCCCCCCCCCAACCAAATACAGAGGTCTTGAATCCCCCCCCAACCAAATACAGAGGCCTTGAATCCCCCCCCCCCTCACCCAAATACAGAGACCTTTGAATCCCCCCCCCAACCAAATACAGAGGCCTTGAAGCCCCCCCCTCACCCAAATACAGAGGTCTTGAATCCCCCCCCCCAACCAAATACAGAGGTCTTGAATCCCCCCCCCCAACCAAATACAGAGACCTTTGAATTCCCCCCCCCCAACCAAATACAGAGGCCTTGAAGCCCCCCCCCCCCACCCAAATACAGAGGTCTTGAATCCCCCCCCCAACCAAATACAGAGGCCTTGAATCCCCCCCCCTCACCCAAATAAAGAGGCCTTGAACCCCCCACCCGAACCAAATACAGAGGCCTTGAATCCCCCCCCCCACCCAAATACAGAGACCTTTGAATCCCCCCCCCAACCAAATACAGAGGCCTTGAATCCCCCCCCCTCCTCACCCAAATACAGAGGCCTTGAATCCCCCCCCCCACCCCCCCCAACCAAATACAGAGGCCTTGAATCCCCCCCCCCTCACCCAAATACAGAGACCTTTGAATCCCCCCAACCAAATACAGAGGCCTTGAATCCCCCCCCACCCAAATAAAGAGGCCTTGAACCCCCCACCCCAACCAAATACAGAGGCCTTGAATCCCCCCCCCCCCAACCAAATACAGAGGTCTTGAATCCCCCCCCAACCAAATACAGAGGCCTTGAATCCCCCCCCCCTCACCCAAATACAGAGACCTTTGAATCCCCCCCCCAACCAAATACAGAGGCCTTGAACCCCCCCAACCAAATACAGAGGCCTTGAATCCCCCCCCCACCCAAATAAAGAGGCCTTGAACCCCCCACCCCCAACCAAATACAGAGGCCTTGAATCCCCCCCCCCCCCAACCAAATACAGAGGTCTTGAATCCCCCCCCCAACCAAATACAGAGGCCTTGAATCCCCCCCCCCCTCACCCAAATACAGAGACCTTTGAATCCCCCCCCCAACCAAATACAGAGGCCTTGAACCCCCCCCCACCCAACCAAATACAGAGGTCTTGAATCCCCCCCCCCAACCAAATACAGAGGTCTTGAATCCCCCCCCCCAACCAAATACAGAGGCCTTGAAGCCCCCCCCTCACCCAAATACAGAGGTCTTGAATCCCCCCCCCCAACCAAATACAGAGGTCTTGAATCCCCCCCCAACCAAATACAGAGGCCTTGAAGCCCCCCCCTCACCCAAATACAGAGGTCTTGAATCCCCCCCCCAACCAAATACAGAGGTCTTGAATCCCCCCCCCCAACCAAATACAGAGACCTTTGAATTCCCCCCCCCCAACCAAATACAGAGGCCTTGAAGCCCCCCCCACCCAAATAAAGAGGCCTTGAACCCCCCACCCCAACCAAATACAGAGGCCTTGAATCCCCCCCCCCCTCACCCAAATAAAGAGGCCTTGAACCCCCCACCCGAACCAAATACAGAGGCCTTGAATCCCCCCCCTCACCCAAATACAGAGGTCTTGAATCCCCCCCCAACCGAATACAGAGTCCTTGAATCCCCCCCCCCCACCCAAATACAGAGACCTTTGAATCCCCCCCCCCAACCAAATACAGAGGCCTTGAATCCCCCCCCCCTCCTCACCCAAATACAGAGGCCTTGAATCCCCCGCCCCCCCCCCAACCAAATACAGAGGCCTTGAATCCCCGATGTTTTATCCCTGTCCAGAGGCCTTTGAATCCTCCAACCAAGAATTCACAAAATGGGACAAACACCAAATTGAGACACTGCATACAGAATTCAGCAAAAATATCCTCCGTGTACAACGTAGAACACCAAATAATGCATGCAGAGCAGAATTAGGCCGATACCCGCTAATTATCAAAATCCAGAAAAGAGCGGTTAAATTCTACAACCACCTAAAAGGAAGTGATTCCCAAACCTTCCATAACAAAGCCATCACCTACAGAGAGATGAACCTGGAGAAGAGCCCCCTAAGCAAGCTGGTCCTAGGGCTCTGTTCACAAACACAAACACACCCCACAGAGCCCCAGGACACCAACACAATTATACCCAACCAAATCATGAGAAAACAAAAAGATAATTACTTGACACATTGGAAAGAATTAACAAAAAAACAGAGCAAACTAGAATGTTATTTGGCCCTAAACAGAGAGTACACAGTGGCAGAATACCTGACCACTGTGACTGACCCAAACTTAAGGAAAGCTTTGACTATGTACAGACTCAGTGAGCATAGCCTTGCTATTGAGAATGCTCGCCGAAGGCATATATGACCATATTAGAGACACATATTTCCCTCAGATGACACAGAACCACGATTAATTAGAAAAAAAAATCAAATGTTGATGAACTCCCATATCTACTGAGTGAAATACCACAGTGTGCATCACAGCAGCAAGATTTGTGACCTGTTGCCACAAGAAAAGGGCAACCAGTGAAGAACAAACACCATTGTAAATACAACCCATATTTATGTTTATTTATTTTCCTTTTTGTACTTGAACTATTTGCACACTGGGCCAATTGTCCGTCGTCCTATGTGACTCCCAATCACGGCTGGCTGTGATACAGCCTGACTATAGTCTCAGAGCCAAGGTGTGTGTTATCATTACTAGTTAGTGACTATACGTATCAGAGCCAAGGTGTGTGTTATCATTACTAGTTAGTGACTATAGTCTCAGAGCCAAGGTGTGTGTTATCACTACTAGTTAGTGACTATAGTCTCAGAGCCAAGGTGTGTGTTATCATTACTAGTTAGTGACTATAGTCTCAGAGCCAAGGTGTGTGTTAACATTACTAGTTAGTGACTATAGTCTCAGAGCCAAGGTGTGTGTTAACATTACTAGTTAGTGACTATAGTCTCAGAGACAAGGTGTGTGTTATCATTACTAGTTAGTGATTATAGTCTCAGAGCCAAGGTGTGTGTTGTCTTGTTTTTCTCAAATATAATGAATAGCAGGTGCACAGACTGAATGTGTGTGTGTGTTTGTGTGTGTTTGTGTGTGTGTTTGTGTGTGTGTGTGTGTTTGTGTGTGTTTGTCTGTGTCTGCTAATGAGTGTTTGGTAGTGTATCGTTGCCAACAAGCTGAGAGGTCTGATCATTAGCCTGCCTATCCACACCGTGGTGTGTGTGTGTGTGTGTGTGTGTGTGTGTGTGTGTGTGTGTGTGTGTGTGTGTGTGTGTGTGTGTGTGTGTGTGTGTGCGTGCGTGCGTGCGTGCGTGCGTGCGTGTGTGTGTGTGTGCGTGTGTGTGTGTGAGGTGCGAGGGTTAGGCTAAATGTGGTGAGAGAGGAAGAGAGAGACACATATGGATTTGTTTGGGAGAGGGAGAAAGAGAGAGGGAGAAAGAGAGAGAGAGGGAGAGAGAGGGAGAGGGAGAGAGAGGGAGGGAGAAAGAGAGAGAGAGGGAGAGAGAGGGAGGGAGAAAGAGAGAGAGAGGGAGAGAGGTAGGTCTTGATCGAGATAGAGGAGATGACCCTTCCACTGTGCGATCTAAAATCCAAACGAGCTTCAATGCCATACAACACTCCTTCCGTGGCCTCCAACTGCTCTTAAACGCTAGTAAAACCAAATGCATGCTTTTCAACCGTTCGCTGCCTGCACCCGCCCACCCGACTAGCATCACCACCCTGGACGGTTCCGATCTAGAATATGTGGACATCTATAAATACCTAGGTGTCTGGCTAGACTGTAAATTCTCCTTCCAGACTCATATTAAACATCTCCAATCCAAAATCAAATCAAGAATCGGCTTTCTATTTCGCAACAAAGCCTCCTTCACTCACGCCGCCAAACTTACCCTAGTAAAACTGACTATCCTACCGATCCTCGACTTCGGCGATGTCATCTACAAAATAGCTTCCAATACTCTACTCAGCAAACTGGATGTAGTCTATCACAGTGCCATCCGTTTTGTTACTAAAGCACCTTATACGACCCACCACTGCGACCTGTATGCCCTAGTCGGCTGGCCCTCGCTGCATGTTCGTCGCCAGACCCACTGGCTCCAGGTCATCTACAAGTCTATGCTGGGTAAAGCTCCGCCTTATCTCAGTTCACTGGTCACGATAACAACACCCACTCGTAGCAAACGCTCCAACAGGTATATCTCACTGGTCATCCTCAAAACCAACACCTCATTTGGGCGCCTTTCCTTCCAGTTCTCTGCTGCCTGCGACTGGAACGAATTGCAAAAATCGCTGAAGTTGGAGACTTTTATTTCCCTCACCAACCTTAAACATCAGCTATCTGAGCAGCTAACCGATCGCTGCAGCTGTACATAGTCCATCTGTAAACAGCCCACCCAATCTACCTACCTCATCCCCTTACTGTTTTTATTTATTTACTTCTCTGCTCTTTTGCACACCAGTATCTCTACTTGCACATTATCATCTGATGATTTATCACTCCAGTGTTAACCTGCTAAATTGTAATTATTCGCTCCTATGGCCTATTTATTGCCTTACCTCCTTTTGCACACACTGTATATAGACTCATTTTTCCCCCCTACTGTTTTATTGACATGTTTCTTGTTTATTCGATGTGTAACTCTTTGTTGTTGTCTGTTCATACTGCTATGCTTTATCTTGGCCAGGTCGCAGTTGTAAATGAGAACTTGTTCTCAACTAGCCTACCTGGTTAAATAAAGGTGAAATAAAATTAAAAAAAATAAAAAAGAGAGAGAGATAGAGAGAGAGACTCCAAGCCAATGGCATGTACCAGATGCTCAGCAGGCTCTGCTCACACTTACTGGTCTGATGTAAAAACCACACGACCAACAACATTGGACACAAAGTCTTCACTATCTTATCCTGGAATATCCAAGTCATGATGTCATCTGCCTTTGGCCTAAAAATCCGTAACCCAGACTTTATCAAAGAAATGCAGACATTGACATCCTACAAGAAACATGGTATAACTGGTTGCCCTCTAGGTTACAGAGAGCTGGTAGTCCCATCCACCAAACAACCAGGTGTGAAACATAGTATAGAGGAAATGGACCCACTGGTTGCCCTCTAGGTTACAGAGAGCTGGTAGTCCCATCCACCAAACTACCAGGAATAAAACAGGGAAGAGACTCAGGGGTTATTCTAATGTGGTATAGAGCAGACCTAACCTAGTCAAAGGAAATGATCTCAACATAGACAAATGTCCTCATGTCTGCTACCTATATCCCCCCACTTGAATCCCCATACTTTAATGAAGACAGCTTCTCCATCCTGGAGGGGGAAATCAATCATTTCCATGCCCAGGGACATGTATTAGTCTGTGGCGACCTAAATGCCAGAACTGGACAAGAACCTGACACCCTCAACACACAGGGGGACAAACACATGCCTGGAGGTGACATCATTCTCTCCCCCATATGCCCCCCTAGGCACAACTATGACAACATAACCAACAAAAACAAGTCACAACTCCTGCAGCTCTGTCGGACACTGGGTATGAACATAGGCAATGGTAGGCTTCGAGGGGACTCCTATGGTAGGTTCACCTATAGCTCATCTCTTGGCAGTAGTACTATAGATTACTTTATCACTGATCTAAACCCAGAGTTTCTTTGAGTGTTGAAAGTCAGCCCACTGACACCTCTATCAGATCACAGCAAAATCACAGTCTACCTGAACAGAGATAAACTCAATCATGAGGCATCAAAGCCAAAGGAACTGAATAATATTAAGACATGCTATAGATGGAAGGAAAGTAGTGTGGAAATCTGCCCAAAAACTTTTAGGCAACAACAATTTGTTGACAATTTCCTGGACTAAAATGTTTCCCTGTAATAGTGAAGGTGTAAACTTGGTAGTAGAAAACCTAAACAGTATATTTGACCTCTCAGCTTCTCTATCAAATAAAACAAATTCAAGCAGACAACCTAAGAAAATCAATGACATTGACAAATGGTTTGATGAAGAATGCAAAAAACTAACAAAGGAATTGAGAAACCTGTCCAACCAAAAACATAAAGACCCAGAAAACCTGAGCCTACGCCTTCACTATGGTGAATCCATCCATGGCCATGAGTGTGTGTGTGTGTGTGTGTGTGTGTGTGTGTGTGTGTGTGTGTGTGTGTGTGTGTGTGTGTGTGTGTGTGTGTGTGTGTGTGTGTGTGTGTGTGTGTGTGTGTGTGTGTGTGTGTGTGTGTGTGTGTGTGTGTGTCCGTGCATTGCCTGTGTGTGTGTGTGTGTGTGTGTGTGTGTGTGTGTGTGTGTGTGTGTGTGTGTGTGTGTGTGTGTGTGTGTGTGTGTGTGTGTGTGTGTGTGTGTGTGTGTGTGTGTGTGTGTGTGTGTGTGTGTTTGTGCGTGCGTGCGTGCGTGCGTGCATGTGTGCTTTGCCTGTTTTTGTGTGTGTGTGTGTTTGTGCGTGCGTGCGTGCATGTGTGTGGCCTAGCTGTCCTGCTGTTCATCTTGCCGTAACCAATGGTATTGATGATTGGAATGTTCTCATTCTGTCTTCCTGTGACCGTGTTCTACACACTCAGACAGGCTGAGCGACTGGCTGAGAGACAGGCTGAGCGACTGGCTGAGAGACAGGCTGAGAGACTGGGTGAGAGACAGGCTGAGAGACAGGCTGAGCGACTGGCTGAGAGACAGGCTGAGAGACAGGCTGAGAGACTGGCTGAGAGACAGGCTGAGAGACAGGCTGAGAGACAGGCTGAGCGACTGGCTGAGAGACAGGCTGAGAGACTGGCTGAGAGATAGGGTGAGTGACTGGCTGAGAGACAGGCTGAGAGACTGGCTGAGAGACAGGCTGAGAGACTGGCTGAGAGACAGGCTGAGAGACTGGCTGAGAGACAGGCTGAGAGACAGGCTGAGAGACTGGCTGAGAGACAGGCTGAGAGACTGGCTGAGAGACAGGCTGAGAGACTGGGAGTCAGTCAGGACTTTTGACTTTCATGTGTCAGACATCATCTCAATGACTGGGGGTCAGACAGGGCTTGTGTGTGTATTTGATTGTCTTTGTGAGAGGTGTAAGAGGATTTAGACAGACCTTAGTTAAATAGTATGATACAACATATTGATAGTCTACATTCATATTGTCACGCCCTGGCCATAGAGAGGCTTTTATTCTCTATGTTGGTTAGGCCAGGGTGTGACTAGGGTGGGAATTATAGTTTCTTTATTTCTATGTTTTCTATTTCTTTGTGTTTGGCCGGGTGTGGTTCTCAATCAGGGACAGCGGTCTATCGTTGTCTCTGATTGGGAATCATACTTAGGCAGCCTGTTTTTCCACCTTAGTTGTGGGTAGTTGTCTGTGTTAGTGGCCTGTATAGCCCTAGTCAGCTTCACGTTTGTTTTGTTGTTTCTTGTTTTTGTTGGCGACATTTTAAATAACAAGAAATGAACGCTCACCACGCTGCACCTTGGTCTCCTTCCGACGACTGCCGTGACACATATAATAATATATTACAGTAATACTTATATTCAAATAATAATATATTACAGTAATGCTTATATTCATATAATAATATATTACATAAATCCGTATATTCATATGATAATATATTACACTAATAATTATATTTATATGATAATATATTACAGTAATACGTATATTCATATAATAGTATATTGCAATAATAGTTATATTCATATAATAATATATTACAATAATAGTTATATTCATTGAATAATATATTACAATAATACTTACATTCATATAATAATATATTACAGTAATCCTTATAGTCATACGATAATATATTACAGTACTCCTTATATTAATATGATAATATATTACAGTAATACTTATATTCATCTAATAATATATTACAGTAATATTTATATTCATATAATACTATATTTCTGTAATATTTATATTCAAATGATAACATATTACAATATATGCTACATTCACATGATACTGCCAGGTAATCATTCCTTTTGAAGTCATTATCCTCCAATGATAATGTTGACTGTAATCTTTCAGACTTGTCTAATACTTAACATCGTCTACGGTAATATACCGTAATAGCTTAACCAGTTACAGCCAAAAGCACTTTGATTGGTTTGTAATTTAATTTAAAGAGATATCAGGTCTTTAACCTTTATTTATAGTGGTTAATGTCATGGAGATATCATCTCTTCCTCCTGTATCTGCTCTAATGTAATAACATACTGTTCCTTCTCTTTTGTCCTGCCGATGTTCGATGACTTTGCCACACACACACACACACACACACACACACACACACACACACACACACACACACACACACACACACACACACACACACACACACACACACACACACACACACACACACACACACACACACACACTCCATTCTATTTCACTTTCTTTCTGTCCCTTTTCTGTTTCTGTGATGAATTCTAAAGTGACTTGTGTTTTCTGTTTGTATTGATGTTGTCAGAGAGCTGCTGCCTTGAAGCGTAGACTGTCTTCATTATAGAACCTCAACTCTCTCTCTCTCTCCCTTCCTCCCCCTTTCTCCCCCTTTCCCCTCCCCCCCCTCTCTCTCTCTCTCTCTCTCTCTCTCTCTCTCTCTCTCTCTCTCTCGCTCTCTCTCCCTTCCCCCCCATTTCCCCTCCCTCAACTCTCTCTCTCTCCCTTCCTCCCCCTTTCCCCTCCCTCTCCCTCACCTCCCTCTCTCTCTCTTCCTCCCCCTTTCCCCTCCCTCTCCCTCGACTCTCTATCTCTCTCCCTTCCTCCCCCTTTCCCCTCCCTCTCCCCTCACCTCCCTCTCCCTCTCCTTCCTCTCCTCTCCCTCACCTCCCTCTCTCTCTCCCTTCCTCCCCCTTTCCCCTCCCTCTCCCTCACCTCCCTCCCTCTCTCTCCCTTCCTCTCCCTCTCCCTCACCTCCCTCTCTCTCTCCCTTTCTCCCCCTTTCCCCTCCCTCTCCCTCACCTCCCCCTCTCTCCCTTCCTCTCCCTTTCCCCTCCCTCTCCCTCACCTCCCTGTTTCTCTCCCTTCCTCCCCCTTTCCACTCCCTCTCCCTCACCTCCCTGTTTCTCTCCCTTCCTCCCCATTTCCACTCCCTCTCCCTCACCTCCCTCTCTCTCCCTTCCTCTCCCTCTCCCTCACCTCCCTCTCTCTCTCCCTTCCTCCCCCTTTCCCCTCCCTCTCCCTCACCTCCCTCTCTCTCCCTTCCTCTCCCTCTCCCTCACCTCCCTCTCTCTCTCCCTTTCTCCCCCTTCCCCTCCCTCTCCCTCACCTCTCTCTCTCTCCCTTCCTCTCCCTCTCCCTCACCTCCCTCTCTCTCTCCCTTTCTCCCCCTTTCCCCTCCCTCTCCCTCACCTCCCTCTCTCTCCCTTCCTCTCCCTTTCCCCTCCCTCTCCCTCACCTCCCTGTTTCTCTCCCTTCCTCCCCCTTTCCACTCCCTCTCCCTCACCTCCCTCTCTCTCCCTTCCTCTCCCTCTCCCTCGCCTCCCTCTCTCTCTCCCTTTCTCCCCCTTTCCCCTCCCTCTCCCTCACCTCCCTCTCTCTCTCTCCTTCCTCTCCCTTTCCCCTCCCTCTCCCTCACCTCCCTCTCTCTCTCCCTTTCTCCCCCTTTCCCCTCCCTCTCCCTCACCTCCCTCTCTCTCTCCCTTCCTCCCCCTTTCCCCTCCCTCTCCCTCACCTCCCTCTCTCTCCCTTCCTCTCCCTCTCCCTCACTTCCCTCTCTCTCTCCCTTTCTCCCCCTTTCCCCTCCCTCTCCCTCACCTCCCTCTCTCCTCCC
>NC_074674.1:44194738-44203038 GCF_029448725.1 Salvelinus fontinalis | reverse complement strand
GAGAGAGGGATGGATGGGGGAGAGAGTGAGGGATGGGGGAGAGAGGGAGTGATGGGGGAGAGAGGGATGGATGGGGGGAGAGAGGGAGGGATGGGGGGAGAGAGGGAGTGATGGGGGAGAGAGGGATGGATGGGGGGAGAGAGGGAGGGATGGGGGAGAGAGGGAGGGATGGGGGAGAGAGGGAGGGATGGAGGAGAGAGGGATGGATGGGGAGAGAGGGATGGATGGGGGGAGAGAGGGAGTGATGGGGGAGAGAGGGATGGATGGGGGAGAGGGAGGGATGGGGGAGAGAGGGAGTGATGGGGGAGAGAGGGATGGATGGGGAGAGAGGGGATGGATGGGGGGAGAGAGAGAGGGATGGGGGAGAGAGGGAGTGATGGGGGAGAGAGGGAGTGATGGGGGAGAGAGGGATGGATGGGGAGAGAGGGATGGATGGGGGAGAGAGTGAGGGATGGGGGGAGAGAGGGAGTGATGGGGAGAGAGGGATGGATGGGGGAGAGAGGGAGGGATGGGGAGAGAGGGAGTGATGGGGGAGAGAGGGATGGATGGGGGAGAGAGGGAGGGATGGGGGAGAGAGGGAGGGATGGGGAGAGAGGGAGGGATGGAGGAGAGAGGGATGGATGGGGAGAGAGGGATGGATGGGGGAGAGAGGGATGGATGGGGGAGAGAGGGAGGGATGGGGGAGAGAGGGATGGATGGGGGAGAGAGGGATGGAAGGGGGAGAGGGGGGGAGACAGACAACTGAACCACTCTACTATGGATACTACTTTATGGTTTGTATAAAGACAGGGAGACACAGGGAGGCAGGACAGAGGGATAAATATACAGAGGGGGTATATATATATAGAGAGAGATTGTTTTAGAGAGAGAGAGAGATAGTTCTAGGGAGAGAGAGGTCAGACAGAGGGGGGATATATATATAGAGAGAGATAGTTTTAGAGAGAGAGAGAGAGAGAGATAGTTCTAGGGAGAGAGAGGTCAGACAGAGGGGGGATATATATATATAGAGAGATAGTTTTAGGGAGAGAGGTCAGACAGAGGGGATATATATATATGTATATATATATATATACATATATATGTATATAGAGAGTTTTAGAGAGAGAGAGAGATAGTTTTAGAGAGTGAGAGAGAGAGAGAGATAGTTCTAGGGACAGAGAGGTCAGACAGAGGGGGATATAAATATAGAGAGAGATAGTTTTAGGGAGAGAGAGGTCAGACAGAGGGGATATATATATATGTATATATATATATATATATATATATATACATATATATGTATATAGAGAGTTTTAGAGAGAGAGAGAGATAGTTTTAGAGAGAGAGAGAGAGAGAGAGAGAGAGAGATAGTTCTAGGGAGAGAGAGGTCAGACAGAGGGGATATATATTTATATATATATATATATATATATATATATATATATATATATATGTATATAGAGAGTTTTAGAGAGAGAGAGAGATAGTTTTAGAGAGAGAGAGAGAGAGAGATAGTTCTGGGGAGAGAGAGGTCAGACAGAGGGGATATATATATATATATATAATATATATATATATATATATATATATATATATATGTATATATATATATATATGTATATAGAGAGTTTTAGAGAGAGAGAGAGAGAGAGAGAGATAGTTCTAGGGAGAGAGAGAGAGAGAGATAGTTCTAGGGAGAGAGAGAGAGAGAGAGATAGTTCTAGGGAGAGAGAGAGATAGTCCTAGGGAGAGAGAGAGATAGTTCTGGGGAGAGAGAGGTCAGACAGAGGGGATATATATATGTATATAGAGAGTTTTAGAGAGAGAGAGAGAGATAGTTTTAGGGAGAGAGAGAGATCGTTCTAGGGAGAGAGAGGTCAGACAGAGGGGATATATATATATATATGTATATAGAGAGTTTTAGAGAGAGAGAGAGAGAGAGAGTTCTAGGGAGAGAGATAGAGAGATAGATAGTTCTAGGGAGAGAGAGATAGTTCTAGGGAGAGAGAGGTCAGACAGAGGGGGGATATATATAGAGAGAGATAGTTCTAGGGAGAGAGAGGTCAGACAGAGAGGGGATATATATAGAGAGAGATAGTTCTAGGGAGAGAGAGGTCAGACAGAGGGGGGATATATATATAGATAGAGAGAGTTCTAGGGAGAGAGAGAGAGAGATAGATAGTTCTAGGGAGAGAGAGATAGTTCTAGGGAGAGAGAGGTCAGACAGAGAGGGGATATATATAGAGAGAGATAGTTCTAGGGAGAGAGAGGTCAGACAGAGAGGGGATATATATAGAGAGAGATAGTTCTAGGGAGAGAGAGGTCAGACAGAGGGGATATATATATATATAGAGAGAGATAGTTCTAGGGAGAGAGAGGTCAGACAGAGGGGGGATATATATAGAGAGAGATAGTTCTAGGGAGAGAGAGATCAGAGAGAGGGGATATATATATATAGAGAGAGATAGTTCTAGGGAGAGAGAGGTCAGACAGAGGGGATATATATATGTATATACATATATATATATATATATATACATATATATGTATATAGAGAGTTTTAGAGAGAGAGAGATAGTTTTAGAGAGAGAGAGAGATAGCTCTCTCTCTCTCTCTGTCTCTTTCTCTCTCTGTTGTATCTCCCTTTCTCTCTGTCTTCATCTCTCACTGTGTGTTTCCAAAGTCCTAACCCCCCATTGTGTCATTAGTAAGCCTGTAGAAAGACATGGGGTGAATCCTCAACATATTTAATGGCTCAGCAAAGCGCTTCTCTAGTTGGAACTACAGTACTAAATCTCTACTCTGTTACAGTACTAAATCTCTACTCTGTTACAGTACTAAATCTCTACTCTGTTACAGTACTAAATCTCTACTCTGTTACAGTACTAAATCTCTACTCTGTTACAGTACTAAATCTCTACTCTGTTACAGTACTATATATCTACTCTGTTACAGTACTATATCTCTACTCTGTTACAGTACTATATCTCTACTCTGTTACAGTACTATATCTCTACTCTGTTACAGTACTATATCTCTACTCTGTTACAGTACTATATCTCTACTCTGTTACAGTACTATATCTCTACTCTGTTACAGTACTATATCTCTACTCTGTTACAGTACTATATATCTCTACTCTGTTACAGTACTATATATCTCTACTCTATTACAGTACTATATCTACAATGTTATAGTACTATATCTCTACTCTGTTACAGTACTATATCTCTACTCTGTTACAGTACTATATCCATTCTACTATCAGAGAGGAGTTAGTTAATATGACTCCATTCTACTACCAGAGATGAGTTAGTTAATATGACTCCATTTTACTATCAGAGATGAGTTAGTTAATATGACTCCATTCTACTACCAGGGAGGAGTTAGTTAATATGACTCCATTCTACTATCAGAGAGGAGTTAGTTAATATGACTCCATTCTACTATCAGAGATGAGTTAGTTAATATGACTCCATTCTACTACCAGAGAGGAGTTAGTTAATATGACTCCATTCTACTATCAGAGAGGAGTTAGTTAATATGACTCCATTCTACTACCAGGGAGGAGTTAGTTAATATGACTCCATTCTACTATCAGAGGGGAGTTAGTTAATATGATTCCATTCTACTATCAGAGAGGAGTTAGTTAATATGACTCCATTCTACTATCAGAGAGGAGTTAGTTAATATGACTCCATTCTACTATCAGAGAGGAGTTAGTTAATATGACTCCATTCTACTATCAGAGAGGAGTTAGTTAATATGACTCCATTCTACTATCAGAGAGGAGTTAGTTAATATGACTCCATTTTACTATCAGAGAGGAGTTAGTTAATGACTCCATTCTACTATCAGAGATGAGTTAGTTAATGACTCCATTCTACTATCAGAGAGGAGTTAGTTAATATGACTCCATTCTACTATCAGAGAGGAGTTAGTTAATATGACTCCATTCTACTATCAGAGAGGAGTTAGTTAATATGACTCCATTCTACTATCAGAGAGGAGTTAGTTAATATGACTCCATTCTACTATCAGAGAGGAGTTAGTTAATATGACTCCATTCTACTATCAGAGAGGAGTTAGTTACTATGACTCCATTCTACTATCAGAGAGGAGTTAGTTAATATGACTCCATTCTACTACCAGGGAGGAGTTAGTTAATGTGACTCCATTCTACTATCAGAGAGGAGTTAGTTACTATGACTCCATTCTACTATCAGAGAGGAGTTAGTTAATATGACTCCATTCTACTACCAGGGAGGAGTTAGTTAATATGACTCCATTCTACTATCAGAGAGGAGTTAGTTAATATGACTCCATTCTACTATCAGAGAGGAGTTAGTTAATATGACTCCATTCTACTATCAGAGAGGAGTTAGTTAATATGACTCCATTCTACTATCAGAGAGGAGTTAGTTAATATGACTCCATTCTACTATCAGAGAGGAGTTAGTTACTATGACTCCATTCTACTATCAGAGAGGAGTTAGTTAATATGACTCCATTCTACTATCAGAGAGGAGTTAGTTAATATGACTCCATTCTACTATCAGAGAGGAGTTATCTACTATGACTCCATTCTACTATCAGAGAGGAGTTAGTTAATATGACTCCATTCTACTATCAGAGAGGAGTTAGTTACTATGACTCCATTCTACTATCAGAGAGGAGTTAGTTAATATGACTCCATTCTACTATCAGAGAGGAGTTAGTTAATATGACTCCATTCTACTATCAGAGAGGAGTTAGTTACTATGACTCCATTCTACTATCAGAGAGGAGTTAGTTAATATGACTCCATTCTACTATCAGAGAGGAGTTAGTTAATATGACTCCATTCTACTATCAGAGAGGAGTTAGTTAATATGACTCCATTCTACTATCAGAGAGGAGTTAGTTAATATGACTCCATTCTACTATCAGAGAGGAGTTAGTTAATATGACTCCATTCTACTATCAGAGATGAGTTAGTTACTATGACTCCATTCTACTATCAGAGAGGAGTTAGTTAATATGACTCCATTCTACTATCAGAGAGGAGTTAGTTAATATGACTCCATTCTACTATCAGAGAGGAGTTAGTTAATATGACTCCATTCTACTATCAGAGAGGAGTTAGTTAATATGACTCCATTCTACTATCAGAGAGGAGTTAGTTAATATGACTCCATTCTACTACCAGAGAGGAGTTAGTTAATTTGACTCCATTCTACTATCAGAGAGGAGTTAGTTACTATGACTCCATTCTACTATCAGAGAGGAGTTAGTTACTATGACTCCATTCTACTATCAGAGAGGAGTTAGTTAATATGACTCCATTCTACTACCAGGGAGGAGTTAGTTAATATGACTCCATTCTACTATCAGAGAGGAGTTAGTTACTATGACTCCATTCTACTATCAGAGAGGAGTTAGTTAATATGACTCCATTCTACTACCAGGGAGGAGTTAGTTAATATGACTCCATTCTACTATCAGAGGGGAGTTAGTTAATATGACTCCATTCTACTATCAGAGAGGAGTTAGTTAATATGACTCCATTCTACTATCAGAGAGGAGTTAGTTAATATGACTCCATTCTACTATCAGAGAGGAGTTAGTTAATATGACTCCATTCTACGATCAGAGAGGAGTTAGTTAATATGACTCCATTCTACTATCAGAGAGGAGTTAGTTACTATGACTCCATTCTACTATCAGAGAGGAGTTAGTTAATATGACTCCATTCTACTATCAGAGAGGAGTTAGTTAATATGACTCCATTCTACTATCAGAGAGGAGTTAGTTACTATGACTCCATTCTACTATCAGAGAGGAGTTAGTTAATATGACTCCATTCTACTATCAGAGAGGAGTTAGTTAATATGACTCCATTCTACTATCAGAGAGGAGTTAGTTAATATGACTCCATTCTACTATCAGAGAGGAGTTAGTTAATATGACTCCATTCTACTATCAGAGAGGAGTTAGTTAATATGACTCCATTCTACTATCAGAGAGGAGTTAGTTAATATGACTCCATTCTACTATCAGAGAGGAGTTAGTTAATATGACTCCATTCTACTATCAGAGAGGAGTTAGTTAATATGACTCCATTCTACTATCAGAGAGGAGTTAGTTAATATGACTCCATTCTACTATCAGAGATGAGTTAGTTACTATGACTCCATTCTACTATCAGAGAGGAGTTAGTTAATATGACTCCATTCTACTACCAGAGAGGAGTTAGTTAATTTGACTCCATTCTACTATCAGAGAGGAGTTAGTTACTATGACTCCATTCTACTACCAGGGAGGAGTTAGTTAATATGACTCCATTCTACTATCAGAGAGGAGTTAGTTAATATGACTCCATTCTACTATCAGAGAGGAGTTAGTTAATATGACTCCATTCTACTATCAGAGAGGAGTTAGTTAATATGACTCCATTCTACTATCAGAGAGGAGTTAGTTAATATGACTCCATTCTACTATCAGAGAGGAGTTAGTTACTATGACTCCATTCTACTATCAGAGAGGAGTTAGTTAATATGACTCCATTCTACTACCAGGGAGGAGTTAGTTAATATGACTCCAATCTACTATCAGAGAGGAGTTAGTTACTATGACTCCATTCTACTATCAGAGAGGAGTTAGTTAATACAACTCCATTCTACTACCAGGGAGGAGTTAGTTAATATGACTCCATTCTACTATCAGAGGGGAGTTAGTTAATATGACTCCATTCTACTATCAGAGAGGAGTTAGTTAATATGACTCCATTCTACTATCAGAGAGGAGTTAGTTAATATGACTCCATTCTACTATCAGAGAGGAGTTAGTTAATATGACTCCATTCTACTATCAGAGAGGAGTTAGTTAATATGACTCCATTCTACTATCAGAGAGGAGTTAGTTACTATGACTCCATTCTACTATCAGAGAGGAGTTAGTTAATATGACTCCATTCTACTATCAGAGAGGAGTTAGTTAATATGACCCCATTCTACTATCAGAGAGGAGTTAGTTAATATGACTCCATTCTACTATCAGAGAGGAGTTAGTTACTATGACTCCATTTTACTATCAGAGAGGAGTTAGTTAATATGACTCCATTCTACTATCAGAGAGGAGTTAGTTAATATGACTCCATTCTACTATCAGAGAGGAGTTAGTTAATATGACTCCATTCTACTATCAGAGAGGAGTTAGTTAATATGACTCCATTCTACTATCAGAGAGGAGTTAGTTAATATGACTCCATTCTACTATCAGAGAGGAGTTAGTTACTATGACTCCATTCTACTATCAGAGAGGAGTTAGTTAATATGACTCCATTCTACTATCAGAGAGGAGTTAGTTAATATGACTCCATTCTACTATCAGAGATGAGTTAGTTACTATGACTCCATTCTACTATCAGAGAGGAGTTAGTTAATATGACTCCATTCTACTATCAGAGAGGAGTTAGTTAATATGACTCCATTCTACTATCAGAGAGGAGTTAGTTAATATGACTCCATTCTACTATCAGAGAGGAGTTAGTTAATATGACTCCATTCTATCAGAGAGGAGTTAGTTAATACAACTCCATTCTACTATCAGAGAGGAGTTAGTTAATATGACTCCATTCTACTATCAGAGAGGAGTTAGTTAATATGACTCCATTCTACTATCAGAGAGGAGTTAGTTAATATGACTCCATTCTACTATCAGAGAGGAGTTAGTTAATATGACTCCATTCTACTATCAGAGAGGAGTTAGTTACTATGACTCCATTCTACTATCAGAGAGGAGTTAGTTAATATGACTCCATTCTACTATCAGAGAGGAGTTAGTTAATATGACTCCATTCTACTATCAGAGAGGAGTTAGTTAATATGACTCCATTCTACTATCAGAGAGGAGTTAGTTAATATGACTCCATTCTACTACCAGGGAGGAGTTAGTTACTATGACTCCATTCTACTATCAGAGAGGAGTTAGTTAATATGACTCCATTCTACTATCAGAGAGGAGTTAGTTAATATGACTCCATTCTACTATCAGAGAGGAGTTAGTTAATATGACTCCATTCTACTATCAGAGAGGAGTTAGTTAATATGACTCCATTCTACTATCAGAGAGGAGTTAGTTAATATGACTCCATTCTACTATCAGAGATGAGTTAGTTACTATGACTCCATTCTACTATCAGAGAGGAGTTAGTTAATATGACTCCATTCTACTACCAGAGAGGAGTTAGTTAATTTGACTCCATTCTACTATCAGAGAGGAGTTAGTTACTATGACTCCATTCTACTACCAGGGAGGAGTTAGTTAATATGACTCCATTC
>NC_074674.1:44159738-44189738 GCF_029448725.1 Salvelinus fontinalis | reverse complement strand
AGCAAAATAATCCTGCAGCATCAGGAAATGTAAATTATTATGTGGATTATTATTCATTGACATTTTTTTAGGGGTTGATCCATTTTGTTGCGTGGGAAAATCAAGTTGGAATCTCAAAGTGGAAATGATGACATTTCAGAGGCTTTTTTAAACCCGCGAATACACCGTTGTTCATTTCCTGCATTGCAGAATCAAATTAAGAGCCGACATCTGTTTCATGTTGTTTCTGCCGACTGCTCCACATCAGCCCCCGACTACAGGGTTTCTTCATCCTGGTCCCGGGGAACCAAGGGGATGCACATTTTAACTTCTTGCCCTACTGTAGTCGGGGACTGAAGTTGTATACTATGTGTTCTGTGTAAAGCATAGGATGTCATCTGGGACGCTACCTCACTGTCCTCTCTATACCCTTCCATTATGGAATGTCACATTGGACAGGTGATTGTCCTCTCTGTACCCTTCCATTATGGAATGTCCCATTGGACAGGTGATTGTCCTCTCTGTACCCTTCCATTATGGAATGTCCCATTGGACAGGTGGTTGTCCTCTCTATACCCTTCCCTTATGGAATGTCCCATTGGACAGGTGATGGGAAGAAAGATGGAGGAGATGGAAAATAGAGAGGAGAAAGCGAGGAGGGAGAGAGAGAGGATAGAGGGAGAAAGCGAGGAGAGAGAGAGAGACAGGGGAGAGAGAGAGAGGGGAGAGGGAGAAAGTGCGAGAGAGAGAGAGAGAGAGAGAGAGACAGGGGAGAGAGAGAGAGAGAGAGAGAGAGAGAGGGGAGAGAGAGAGAGAGAGAGAGAGAGAGAGAGAGAGAGTTTTTTTTGAGTTTTTATAAAACCTTTATTTTCTACTCAATTGTTAACATAAATAATGACACACTGCCTTTTCAGAAATGAAACAATGAATATAATTCCTACACAAAATAAATAAAATAAAAATACAAAAGAACATATACATTCAACTTATTTCCTCAACAAAAAATAATTTCCCCTCCTCTACAAAACAAAGCGCTCCTTCATATGCCCACTTCTCCTCAAACAATGGGAGATCTTTTACAGCTGAGAAAAACTCAAAATCCACTTTTATTCTTGCTTTCACTAATCCTTTAAAAACACATCTTATATCCTTCTCATATCCCGTTTCTATTTTATGTTTCCTACTCAAAAAAATTGACATCTTAGCTTGTCCCAAAATAAAATTTAACATTTGACATTTTCTTTTCTGTTGCTTACTATATTGAAACCCCAAAATAAAAACATTGTTATTAAAAATCTCACCTACAGCTCTAAACAATGATTCCAGTATTTCCAATAAAGGTTTTATCCTCTCACACTCCATAAAACAGTGAAAAATGGTTTCTCTTATATTACAAAAAGGACATCCATCTCTAACATCTGAATTAATGACAGATACAAAAGCATTAACTGCAATAATGCCATGTAACACCCTCCATTGCATATCACCAGTACCCTTTTGTAACGGTGGTTTGTACAGTGCTCTCCATGCTGGCTTTACCTTGTCATCAATTCCCAATTTTACCCTCCATGGAGTGTCTTTTCTATTTTTCAATTTCTCTTTGTTTAACACCTTAACACACCCCCTATACAAATCCTTCCCATTCACCTCATCCAAACCCACCTCCTCCAACCCTCTCAAATCCAACAATATACCCTTTCTCTCTGACTCTGTGATATTTGGTGTAATCCCTAATCTTGGAAATGAGACGTCTTCATCTTGTTCCTTCTTCTTGTGGCTATTAAGCATTCCCCACTCTTCCGCTGACAGAGCTTTCCTGCAGCTTCCCAGCATTTGTCCAACAATCCTTTCCGACCTCACCCCCAAATGTTCAGCCAACCGACTTCCATCCATTAAGTCGGGCCCAGCCATTGCCATTAACTGTCTTAAGGTGATTATTTTTCCCTTCACCAGAATCTTGGAGAAATGTGGAACAGCTGCAGTTGTACAATCCAGTCTTGCCCCAAACACCAGAGGTTCCTCCAACAGCCAATGCACTGACTCCGCTGAAGTTCGTCTGGACACCTTCATTATGCTCCACACTCTGAGAAGGCCTCTGTAAAACGGAGGTACTCCCTCCCTAGAAATCTGGCTACTATCAACCAGAAATAAAGCCTTCTTTAAACCTAAACCTCCAACCCTCTGTAACACAAGGCCTGCTACCCCCCTCCACACCACATTTTCCTGTCCATAAAGCAACCTTTGAATAAACTGAAAACGGAAAGCAGCAGCCCTACTAGCAAGATGTACCAGACCTTGTCCCCCCTCCTCTTTTGACAAATACAAAACACTTTGTGGAACCCAGTGATATTTATCCCCAAAAAAATCTACCATAATTGCCTGTATCTTAGCCAGAAGACCAGAAGGTGGTTCTAAAACTGCCAACCGATGCCATAATGCAGAGGCAATCACATTGTTAACTATAATAGTTCTCCCCCTATATGACATTCGAGATAACAACCAACGCCATCTCCTCATCCTCCCTTCCACCATTTCAACCACCCCAATCCAATTTCTTTCCATAATCCCCTCATCTCCTAAGTACACTCCAAGATACTTAAACCCTCCCTTACACCATTCCAATCCCCCTGGCAAAGCCATGATCCCTCCAGACCATTCTCCAGTCTGTAATGCACAACTCTTTTCCCAATTTACTTTTGCCGAGGATATTCCCCTAAACCGATCAACCATTAGACTCAAACTATCCACCTCCGCTTGATTTTTCACTAAAACAACTACATCATCAGCATAGGCTGAAAGACGAATAGGAGGAATATCCTTGGAAAGGTACACCCCTTCAATGCGACTTCTAATGCTATTTAGTAGTGGCTCTATAGCAATGGCATACAGCATCCCTGATAAAGAACATCCCTGCCTAATACCTCTACACACTTTAAAAGGAGCACTCAAACCACCGTTAACTTTCAATACACTTTCAATGTCACCATATATCACCTTTATCATGTCAATAAAACCAGAGCTGAACCCAAACGCCTCAAGCGTATGCCATAAATATTGATGTTCAACTCGGTCAAATGCCTTTTCCTGATCAATTGAAATTAGACCTGCATCCACCCCAATAGCCCTAGAGATGTCCAAAAAGTCACGAATCAGAGAAATGTTATCCCCTATCTGCCTGCCAGGAACACAGTAGGACTGGTCCGTATGTATGATTTGCCCCATCACCTCCCTCAGCCTGTTGGACAAAGCCTTGGACAGGATCTTATAATCAGTGCACAATAAAGCCACCGGCCTCCAGTTTTTCACCTCCCTAGGGTCTCCCTTTTTGGGCAGTAGGGTGAGGACAGCCCTTCTGCAGCTTAATGGTAGTAACCCTCCGGTTAAACTATCATTAACCACTGCCAGCCAATCTTCTCCCAACATAGTCCAAAAAGACTTAAAAAAGTCAACGGGAAGCCCATCAAAGCCTGGTGCCCTTCCATTTTCCATGCCTTTTAATGCAGAGTATAACTCCTGCAAAGACAATGGTTGCTCAAGCTCAACCTGAGCTTCTGCATCCACCTTTGGGAGCCCATCAAGGAACTTCTGTGTCACTGTTTTATCCTCTATGTACTCACACTTGTAGAGCTCAGCATAGAACTCTACTGCCCTCTTTCTAATTTCACTAGGGCTAGTGAGCTCTTGTCCAACAGCTGATTTGAGACAATGAATAATTTTTCTTTGTCCATTCTTTTTCTCTAAACCAAAGAAAAATTTGGATGAGGCATCCATTTCAGATATTCCCTGAAACTTACTTCTCACCAATGCCCCCTGTGCTCTGATACCCAGCAGGTCTGCCAATTCAACTTTTTTTTTCTTGAGTGCCTGCGTATGGCCCCAATCTCCTGTGGTCTCAACCAACGTCATGAGTTCCACTATTTCAAACTCTAGGGCTTTCATTGATCTGATGATATCCTTGGTGACATTCCTCGTGTATTGATTACAAAATTGTTGAATCTGGATTTTCCCTATATCCCACCACTGTTGAATGGATACAAAACTGTCCTTTTGAGACCTCCACCTCTCCCAGAAAAAACAAAAACATTTCCTGAAGTGAGCATCACTCAATAAAGTTATATTAAAATGCCAGTATGCGCTTTTGGGTTTTACATTATTAATGAACACCACCTCTGTTATTAAACAATGATCAGAAAATCCCACTGGGGTTATCACACTTGATTTACAGACCTGAGATTGATGCTCAAAACAATAAAACCTATCTAACCTTGCCATAGAGATGATGTTCTCTCTCACATGCTCCCAGGTGTACTGCCTTGTGCCTCCATTTTGTCTCCGCCAAATATCACACAATTCATGCGTTACAATGAGGCGTTTTAAAAAGGTCCTTGAGGCTATATGAGGTTCTTGATGATTTCTATCTAAATCACTGACTGTGCAGTTAAAATCCCCAGCAATAAATAAATAATCTTCATTGTTACATTTCTCAATGGTATTTGATAATGTCTCTAAAAAACATACCCTCTCAACTGCCACCACTGGGGCATAGACATTTATCAGACACATAGTGATGTTTTCATACCTTGCTCTAACTTTTAATAACCTCCCCTCAACTACCTCTTCAACCTCATAAGACAAAGGCAAAAACCCCCTTGAGAACAATATAGCCACACCCCCACTTTTAGAATTTTTATGACTACACACCACTGTCCCCCCCCACTCCTTTTTCCACATAACTTCATTTTCCAAATTACTATGTGTTTCTTGTAGAAAATTTATGTCACTTCCCTTTCCCCTAATTAACTCATACACTATCGCTCTTTTTTTAACATCTCTTCCACCATTTATGTTTAAAGAAGAAATCTTAAAACTGCTCATGAATGAAAAAAATATACAGAGGAAAATACAGATATCCCATCTCTTTACAGGGTTAAAACTGCAACTAAACCCTTTCATTTTCTTTAGAATTTACATCACTAATCACTCTCGTGACCACCTTCTTAAGTCTAGCAATTTCAGGGCTTGTCAAACCTCCCCCTGTTATTTTTGACATCAAAAACTTTGCTGATTCAATAAACAATTCACTTTCAGGGAAAAAATCAGTTATATTGTAATCCTGCATATATTTCTTCCCTTTTGTCAACTTCAGAAATTGGCGTACCTTCTTAATTCCATACCTTCCTTCCTCCCCAATTATCTCACTATTTTGTTGCGACGCGTCAGATGACTCACTCCCGCTCTCTTCCCCAGAGGAAAACTCCCCCAACTCTTCAACCTTTTCATCTTCAACTAACTTATCAATCTCTACCTTCCTCTTAGAATTAGACCCTTCACCCCCCCCTACATTCTTTCTCTTACTTCTCGGTACTTTGAAAACAGCTTCTTCCTTTCCTGTTATTTCAATTTCCTCTTTATCTCCAATTTCACTTTCCAACACCACCTCAGCAACGGCAGTCGCAATCTCACAGACTGCTTCCCCTCCCTCCTTGTTCTGATCCACCACAATTGTCCCCGTATCCACACTGCCTTCCTCTCCCCCTTTTCCAACCACATCTGCCCACCTTCTTCCTTCCCCCGTACTTTTAGCAGTTTCATCTCTTTGCGTAAATGCATTATCTGTACCATCACTATAACTACTACCGGGCTCTGCGCGCTCCTTCTCAGGACAACTACGCACCAAATGCCCCTCTCTTCCACACCCAAAACATTTCATTGATTCAGTAGAAGCGTAAAACACATAATCAAATCCATCAATCTTAAAACTGAACGCTAAATTCAGTTCATCAACGTCCTTTTTTAAGATCATATACACTTGCCTCCTATGAGACACGACATGTTTCAGCAACGGAGATTTGCATCCAAAAAGAACTTTCTTTATTGTAGATACAATTTGACCATGACGCGATAATTCTCTCTCCAACACTTCATCTCTAACAAATGGTGGTACGTTAGACAATATAACCTTCTTAGCCGGATTCATAAGTGGAAATACCTTCGTCTGTGTCTCCCTCAAAACAACACCGTTCTCCACCATCGTATTCACTTTTCCAATAGAATCTAAGAATATCACTACTGCGCTATTCATCCTTGAGGCTGATTTAATGCTATCATACCCAATCATACTACCTACCGCTAAAACACATTCTTCCACTGAACATCCAACCTCTGCCAAAATCTTAATTCCATTGCGCCGACTAAGTTTTTCATACTCCAAATTCTCACGAGTGGACATTTCAACCAGCCTCAACCAGCTGGTTGTGCCCTCGCGAAAACAAACAACCTCAAACTATCCCACCACCCCTCTACTTGTTAATTAATAATTAGAACAATTATCTTTAAACCAACTAATCAATATATATATATTTACATACCAAAACCCAATAGAATGAAAAGAAATCCAGTCGCTCTCACAAACACTCCTGCTTGACGACTCACTTCCCAGCATGCACTCCAAAGAGAGAGAGAGAGAGAGAGAGAGAGAGAGAGAGAGAGAGAGAGAGGCCTACAGTTACACTTGACACTCTGATGCACACCGTTGCTCAGCTCTTAATGATGCCAATTTGATCTGGCTAATGAATTAGCTGTGGCAGTGGGTATAGTGCCAGTCTAGTGAATTAGCTGTGGCAGTGGGTATAGTGCCAGTGTAGTGAATTAGCTGTGGCAGTGGGTATAGTGCCAGTCTAGTGAATTAGCTGTGGCAGTGGGTATAGTGCCAGTCTAGTGAATTAGCTGTGGCAGTGGGTATAGTGCCAGTGTAGTGAATTAGCTGTGGCAGTGGGTATAGTGCCAGTCTAGTGAATTAGCTGGGTATAGTGCCAGTCTAGTGAATTAGCTGTGGCAGTGGGTATAGTGCCAGTTTAGTGAATTAGCTGTGGCAGTGGGTATAGTGCCAGTCTAGTGAATTAGCTGTGGCAGTGGGTATAGTGCCAGTCTAGTGAATTAGCTGTGGCAGTGGGTATAGTGCCAGTGTAGTGAATTAGCTGTGGCAGTGGGTATAGTGCCAGTCTAGTGAATTAGCTGTGGCAGTGGGTATAGTGCCAGTCTAGTGAATTAGCTGTGGCAGTGGGTATAGTGCCAGTGTAGTGAATTAGCTGTGGCAGTGGGTATAGTGCCAGTCTAGTGAATTAGCTGGGTATAGTGCCAGTCTAGTGAATTAGCTGTGGCAGTGGGTATAGTGCCAGTCTAGTGAATTAGCTGTGGCAGTGGGTATAGTGCCAGTCTAGTGAATTAGCTGTGGTAGTGGGTATAGTGCCAGTCTAGTGAATTAGCTGGGGTAGTGGGTATAGTGCCAGTCTAGTGAATTAGCTGGGGTAGTGGGTATAGTGCCAGTCTAGTGAATTAGCTGTGGCAGTGGGTATAGTGCCAGTCTAGTGAATTAGCTGTGGCAGTGGGTATAGTGCCAGTCTAGTGAATTAGCTGTGGTAGTGGGTATAGTGCCAGTCTAGTGAATTAGCTGTGGCAGTGGGTATAGTGCCAGTCTAGTGAATTAGCTGGGGCAGTGGGTATAGTTCCAGTCTAGTGAATTAGCTGTGGCAGTGGGTATAGTGCCAGTCTAGTGAATTAGCTGGGTATAGTGCCAGTCTAGTGAATTAGCTGGGGTAGTGGGTATAGTGCCAGTCTAGTGAATTAGCTGTGGCAGTGGGTATAGTGCCAGTCTAGTGAATTAGCTGTGGCAGTGGGTATAGTGCCAGTCTAGTGAATTTGCTGTGGCAGTGGGTATAGTGCCAGTCTAGTGAATTAGCTGTGGCAGTGGGTATAGTGCTAGTCTAGTGAATTAGCTGGGTATAGTGCCAGTCTAGTGAATTAACTGGGGCAGTGGGTATAGTACCAGTCCATTGTATGCCACTGCTACATCGTTAGGATACCTCATTAAGAGATACCGTCTCATTACGGCTCTTTCTAACCACCCTGGACATTTCAATGAGCTCCGAGCTAAGTGTCTGTCTGCCTGTGTGAGAGTTAGAGGAGAGAGAGATACAGTGAGGCAAAAAAGTATTTAGTCAGCCACCAATTGTGCATGTTCTCCCACTTAAAAAGATGAGAGAGGCCTGTAATTTTCATCATAGGTACACTTCAACTATGACAGACAAAATGAGAAAAAAAATCCAGAAAATCACATTGTAGGATTTTTTATGAATTTATTTGCAAATTATGGTGGAAAATAAGTATTTGGTCAATAACAAAAGTTTATCTCAATACTTTGTTATATACCCTTTGTTGGCAATGACAGAGGTCAAACGTTTTCTGTAAGTCTCCACAAGGTTTTCACACACTGTTGCTGGTATTTTGGCCCATTCCTCCATGCAGATCTCCTCTAGAGCAGTGATGTTTTGGGGCTGTTGCTGGGCAACACGGACTTTCAACTCCCTCCAAAGATTTTCTATGGGGTTGAGATCTGGAGACTGGCTAGGCCACTCCAGGACCTTGAAATGCTTCTTACGAAGCCACTCCTTCGTTGCCCGGGCGGTGTGTTTGGGATCATTGTCATGCTGAAAGACCCAGCAACGTTTCATCTTCAGTGCCCTTGCTGATGGAAGGTTTTCACTCAAAATCTCACGATACATGGCCCCATTCATTCTTTCCTTTACACGGATCAGTCGTCCTGGTCCCTTTGCAGAAAAACAGCCCCAAAGCATGATGTTTCCACCCCCATGCTTCACAGTAGGTATGGTGTTCTTTGGATGCAACTCAGCATTCTTTGTCCTCCAAACACGACGAGTTGAGTTTTTACCAAAAAGTTATATTTTGGTTTCATCTGACCATGTGACATTCTCCCAATCTTTTTCTGGATCATCCAAATGCTCTCTAGCAAACTTCAGACGGGCCTGGACATGTACTGGCTTAAGCAGGGGGACACATCTGGCACTGCAGGATTTGAGTCCCTGGCGGCGTAGTGTGTTACTGATGGTAGGCTTTGTTACTTTGGTCCCAGCTCTCTGCAGGTCATTCACTAGGTCCCCCCGTGTGGTTCTGGGATTTTTACCCCACGGGGTGAGATCTTGCGTGGAGCCCCAGATCGAGGGAGATTATCAGTGGTCTTGTATGTCTTCCATTTCCTAATAATTGCTCCCACAGTTGATTTCTTCAAACCAAACTGCTTACCTATTGCAGATTCAGGCTTCCCAGCCTGGTGCAGGTCTACAATTTTGTTTCTGGTGTCCTTTGACAGCTCTTTGGTCTTGGCCATAGTGGAGTTTGGAGTGTGACTGAGGTTGTGGACAGGTGTCTTTTATACTGATAACAAGTTCAAACAGGTGCCATTAATACAGGTAATGAGTGGAGGACAGAGGAGCCTCTTAAATAAGAAGTTACAGGTCTGTAAGAGCCAGAAATCTTGCTTGTTTGTAGGTGACCAAATACTTATTTTCCACCATAATTTGCAAATAAATTCATAAAAAATCCTACAATGTGATTTTCTGGATTTATTTTTCTCATTTTGTCTGTCATAGTTGAAGTGTACCTATGATGAAAATTACAGGCCTCTCTCATCTTTTTAAGTGGGAGAACTTGCACAATTGCTGGCTGACTAAATACGTTTTTGCCCCACTGTATATTATATTATATTTGTATATTATCTACCTCACTTGCTTTGGCAATGTTAACATATGTTTCCCAATGCCAATAAAGGCCCTTGATTTGGATTGAATTGCTATCTAGAGGGATACAGAGTGATGAACATGGAGAAGAGTCCCCTAAGCCATGGAGAACATGGTCATGGAGAAGAGTCCCCTAAGCCATGGAGAACATGGTCATGGAGAAGAGTCCCCTAAGCCATGGAGAACATGGAGAACATGGTCATGGAGAAGTCCCCTGAGTCCCCTAAACCAGCTGGTCCTGGAGCTCTGTTCACAAACACAAACAGACCCCACAGAGCCCCAGGACACCAACACAATTAGACCCAACCAAGTCATGAGAAAACAAAAAGATAATTACTTGATACATTGGAAAGAATTAACAAAAAAACAGAGCAAACTAGAATGTTATTTGGCCCTAAACAGAGAGTACACAGTGGCAGAATATCTGACCACTGTGACTGACCCAAACTTAAGGAAAGCTTTGACTATGTACAGACTCAATAAGCATAGCCTTGCTATTGAGAAAGGCCTCTGTAGGCAGACATGGCTCTCAAGAGAAGACAGGCTATGTGCACACTGCCCACAAAATGAGGTGGAAACTGAGCTGCACTTCCTAACCTCCTGCCCGATGTATGACCATATTAGAGACACATATTTCCCTCAGATTATACAGACCCAAATTTGTGATAAACTCCCATATCTATTGGGTGAAATACCTCAGTGTGATTTGTGACCTGTTGCCTCAAGAAAAGGGCAACCAGTGAAGAACAAACACCACATTTAATTCCCCTTTTGCACCTTAACTATTTACACATCGTCACAACACTGTATATAGACATAAAATGACATTTGAAATGTCTTTATTCTTTTGGAACTTCTGTGAGTATAATGTTTACTGTTATTTTTATTATTTATTTCACTTTTGTTTATTATCTATTTCACTTGCTTTGGCAATATCAACATATGTTTCCCATGCCAATAAAGTCCTTTGAATTGAATTGGAGAGGGAGAGAGGGAGAGAGGGAGAGAGGGAGAGAGGGAGAGAGAGAGGGAGAGAGAGGGAGAGAGGGAGAGAGAGAGAGAGAGAGGGAGAGAGAGAGAGAGGGGGAGAGAGGGAGAGAGGGAGAGAGTTAACTCCCTGGTTTCCCCTTCATTACCTTCTTATATTAAAGGAACAGGTAATCCCAAGTACCGTAGCCTCTAAATCTCAGCCCTGCCACCCTCAGCTTTAGTTACAGCTCTCCTGATGGGACTTTTCAAGTGCAGGCTAAGACATTCTGTTACATTTTGTGGGCGTTATCGATACCACACTGTACATAGCCATAATATTAGAAATGTCTTTATATTTTGAAACTTTTCTAAGTGTGATGTTTACTGTTAATTTATGATTGTTTATTTCACTTTTGTTTATTGTCTACTTCACTTGCTTTGGCAAAGTTAACATATGTTTCCCATGCCAATAAAGTCCCTTAAATTGAATTGAGAGAGAGATAGATAGAGAGAGAGATAGAGAGAGATATATATATATATATAGAGAGAGAAGGTTATTTTTAAATGTCAAAGCTGAGAGGGTGTTTGTGGGTAGTACTTAGATGAGGCTAGTTGTGCCTGAGGCAGTAAAAAAACAAGCTAACTGAATAACAGCAGCCAGTGGAGAGAGAGGAGGGTAGTGGAGGGCTTGAGAGGAGAGGAAAGGAGGGGAGAGAATACAAGAGAAGAGAGGAGGAGAGGGGAGGAGAGCTGATAGGTGAGGGGAGAGCTAAGGAAAAGGGGAGAGGAGAGATGACAGGAGAGGAGAGGACTTTGGGGCTTGGTTTAACCTGACATAGCAGGCATAAAAGAAAATGGAGTTCCCACATCCTGTTGAAGTGGGAAAAGAAGCTACCTAGAACATTAGCTCAGATACTCAATAAGTTCTAGTGAGCGTTTCATCTGACATGAGGATGACAACATCCCCCAAAAAACATTTAGAGAATGTTTTTGATATCAAAATGTTTTAAAGCTGCAATATGTAACCTTTTTTTGGGGCGACCCGACCAAATTCACATAGAAAAGTGTGTTATAGATCTGTCATTCTCATTGAAAGCAAGCGGTAGATCTGTTCTACTGTATGTGCGCTATTTCTATGCTCCCAGTTCTTAAGTTTTTTTTTAAAACTTTCGGTTTTGTACACCATCTTCAAACAGCTGAAAATACTCTGTATTTCACAGCGGTTTAGATCGTACAATGATTCTCTACACTACATTTGCTTGTTTTGTCACATAAACTGAAATTAGTCTTAACTATTAGAATTTTAGCACCAGCTAAAATATTCTTGTAATTATCTCTTAACATTCACTCAAATGTTGTGCAGAACATCTGTAACAACCACCACAGAACATTCCTCAAACGTTCTCATTAGGTTTCTAGGTAATGTAATAACACAATGTTTTTCCCAGAAAACCAAAACTAGTTCTTTGAAAGTTCCCCAGAACATTCGTTCGGTCGCGGCAAACGTTCTTAGAACACAAAAATAATGTCCACTCGTGGTGGTGATTTTAGAATGTTAGTATAAAACATTCACCTGACGTTTCCAGAAACATTCCTAGAACACATTTAATCTGTTTACAGAAACATTCCTAGAACACATTTCATCTGTTTCCAGAAACATTCCTAGAACACATTTCATCTGTTTCCAGAAACATTCCTAGAACACATTTCATCTGTTTCCAGAAACATTCCTATAACAACATTTAATCTGTTTCCAGAAACATTCCTATAACAACATTTAATCTGTTTCCAGAAACATTCCTATAACAACATTTAATCTGTTTCCAGAAACATTCCTATAACACATTTAATCTGTTTCCAGAAACATTCCTATAACACATTTAATCTGTTTCCAGAAACATTCCTAGAACACATTTCATCTGTTTCCAGAAACATTCCTAGAACACATTTCATCTGTTTCCAGAAACATTCCTAGAACACATTTCATCTGTTTCCAGAAACATTCCTAGAACAACATTTAATCTGTTTCCAGAAACATTCCTAGAACACATTTCATCTGTTTCCAGAAACATTCCTAGAACAACATTTAATCTGTTTCCAGAAACATTCCTAGAACACATTTCATCTGTTTCCAGAAACATTCCTAGAACAACATTTAATCTGTTTCCAGAAACATTCCTAGAACACATTTAATCTGTTTCCAGAAACATTCCTAGAACACATTTCATCTGTTTCCAGAAACATTCCTGGAACACATTTAATCTGTTTCCAGAAACATTCCTAGAACAACATTTAATCTGTTTCCAGAAACATTCCTAGAACACATTTAATCTGTTTGCAGAATGTTTCATTAAGTTGTGGGAATAGTCTGGTGGAATTATTGTTGGGACATCACAAAAGAAACGCTCACAAAACACACAAACTGTCCACTTGTGCGGATGTGTTGACAGTTTAGTTAGAGCTTTATTTGTGTATTCATATGCTTCTTAAATACACACTCAGAACCTTCAAACACGGATCCACCTGTACCAGAAGACCCGAGACCCGATCCGGAACCTGAGCGGGTCCGGATCCAGAATTCTAAATAGTGTCACGGGTCTGGGGTAGATCTGATACCAGTGTCACGGGTCTGGGGTAGATCTGATACCAGTGTCACGGGTCTGGGGTAGATCTGATACCAGTGTCACGGGTCTGGGGTAGATCTGATACCAGTGTCACGGGTCTGGGGTATAAGTAATTTTAACTGACTTGTCTGAGTTGACCCGTATAGTAGAGAGAGTTACAGTTAGAGCGAGAGACGGTACGCAATCTGCTGAGAGAGGCTGGACTGAGGGCTTGTAGACCTGTTGTAAGGCAGGTCCTCACTAGGCATCACTGGCAACAACGTCGCCTATGGGCACAAACCCACCGTTGCTGGACCAGACAGGACTGGCAAAAAGTGCTCTTCACTGACGAGTCACGGTTTTGTCTCACCAGTGGGGATGGTCGGATTCGCGTTTATCGTCGAAAGGAATGAGCATTACACCGAGGCCTGTACTCTGGAGCGGGTCCGTCATGGTCTGGGGCGGTGTGTCACAGCATCATCAGACTGAGCTTGTTGTCATTGCAGGCAGTCTCAACGCTGTGCGTTACAGGGAAGACATCCTCCTCCCTCATGTGGTACCCTTCCTGCAGGCTCATCCTGACATGACCCTCCAGCATGGCAAAGCCACCAGCCATACTGCTCGTTCTGTGTGTGATTTCCTGCAAGACAGGAATGTCAGTGTTCTGTCATGGCCAGCGAAGAGCCTGGATCTCAATCCCATTGAGCACGTCTGGGACCTGTTGGATCGGAGGGTGAGGGTGAGGGCCATTCCCCCCAGAAAATGTCCGGGAACTTGCAGGTGCCTTTGCGGAAGAGTGTGGTAGGATCTCAAAGCAAGAACTGGCAAATCTTGTGCAGTCCATGAGGAGGAGATGCACTGCAGTACTTAATGCAGCTGGTGGCCACACCAGATGTTACTTTTGATTGTGTTACTTTTGTGTTACTTTTGTGTTACCAGTGTTACTTTTGATTTTGACCCCCCCCCCCCTTTGTTCAGGGACACATTATTCAATTTCTGTTAGTCACATGTCTGTGGAACTTGTTCAGTTTATGTGTCAGTTGTTGAATCTTGTTTAAGTTCATACAAATATTTACACATGTTAAGTTTGCTGAAAATAAATGCAGTTGACAGTGAGAGGATGTTTACTTGACCTATATGAACCACACTCAAGAGTTGTTTTTCTCCCCTTTCTTCAGAATAAGTGAAATACACGATTGTCTCATTGTTGAGGGTAAAGAGTTTGAGAAGAATGATTCCTAAAATACGGAATGCAAGAGAGGAGAGAATTGATCTGGGAATTATTTTAAGAATTTGCTCAGAAATCCGTTGGTTCAAGGAGATTTACCACACTGCGTAGATTCCACTGTGAACACAGTCTCTGCTACAGAGAACTGCTCTTCTAATTCAGCAGCTGTCTCAGGTTCAACTGTAGGAATATCTAAGTTCTCAAAGAAGGTGTGGAGTAAGGTAGCATTACCAGCGGATTACGAAGTGTATAATTCTGAGTGAAAGTTATGAAAGCATGAACTGACCTCTAAATGATCCATACATGTGTTACCCAGCTCGTCAGTTATCTCAGGTTTGTTTTGAGGTTCTCTGACGCAGCCGGAGTACTACCATGTTCCCTGATTTCTCTCCATGTTCATCATTTTTGTATTGAGATTTTCTAATTAGATTTTGACCTTGTCGAGTTGAAAGAAGATCAAACTCTGTCTGATGTGTCAAACGTTGTTGTATTACATCTACGTATGAAGAGTGTGAATATGTCATATCAAAATCCGGGTTTTTATTTGTAAATTCCCCTAAGCGTTGAATATTGCAGTTCCTTAATCTTGCGCTGTAGGAAATCATTTGGCCCCTTAGATAAGCCTTCATTGATTCCCATACTGCAGGAGGAGACATTCCAAGGGTTTGATTAAACTCGAGAAACAGCTCAATCTGAGATTATATAAAAGCAACAAATGTTTCTTCTGATAGCAGTAGTGAGTTAAGATAACAAGGGTTTCTTCTGATAGCAGTAGAGAGTTAAACCAACAAGGGTTTCTTCTGATAGCAGTAGTGAGTTAAGACACCAAGGGTTTCTTCTGATAGCAGTAGAGAGTTAAGATAACAAGGGTTTCTTCTGATAGCAGTAGTGAGTTAAGACACCAAGGGTTTCTTCTGATAGCAGTAGAGAGTTAAACCAACAAGGGTTTCTTCTGATAGCAGTAGTGAGTTAAGACACCAAGGGTTTCTTCTGATAGCAGTAGAGAGTTAAGATAACAAGGGTTTCTTCTGATAGCAGTAGAGAGTTAAGACACCAAGGGTTTCTTCTGATAGCCGTAGAGAGTTAAGATAACAAGGGTGATAAATAGGCTGTGTATTTGGTTAAAGTGATTCAAAATGACTATAGCTTGGTAAACACACTCTGTGATAAGTGGCAGAAATCTGTTGTCTAGGAAAAAGTAGTCTATACGTGAGAAGGTCTTATGAACTGGTGAGAACAATCCCACGTATTCTTTAACCATGTTCCTTTCAAAAAAATGTTTGGGGGAAATTAAGGTTCAGATATACTCTACGAAAAGAGAGGTTTTCTTTATTTCTTACAATCAGAAATTCAGAATTTAGGCTAACAAACAAATTAAACATTGTGTAAAAATTGACTGTTCAACTTTTAAAATGAACCCAATATAATATCTACTTTGAGATGCTCGTCTTACTTTTCATGATCTGAAAAGTATTTGTTATTTATTAGGATTCCCATTGGCTCTTCCTGGGGATCAGCACTTCTAGTCTGGGATACGTTGTAAATATGTGTCCCGAAGTACGTAGCAGATATATATATATATATAAATAGTGTGGGTGAAGTGGTGGTGAATAACTCAGTTACCAGTATTTCCCCGGGTTAGTTATGTTTACCAGTATTTCCTCGGGTTAGTAATGTTTACCAGTATTTCCTCGGGTTAGTTATGTTTACCAGTATTTCCTCGGGTTAGTTATGTCTAAGAAGGTTAAAAAGGAAGCATGGAATTCCTGGTTGACCATACTGCCATGGCGACCATACTGCCATGGCGACTATACTGAATTATATTTTTTTTGTTAAAGAGCTTCCCTGGTGACGCAGAGGATAAAATACCTGGCTAGGGAACTAAACATTGTAGGGTTGAACCACGCAGATTGGCAACCTATGAAGTGTAAAAGATATGGTTGTGTTTGCATGACTAAATGCTGTTAGACTGTTCCTCCTAATTAAATTTGTTTCTAAATCACCTACAATTCAGTCTGCAAATGCAAATTGCCATTAAATCTGAAAATAAACTTAATGGGGATGTATTCCAATCTGCTTTAAGGAGATACACATTTGTATACTGAGAATGTTGTGGTAAAACTTAATTATTGTCACGATCGTCTTCTTGAGAAAGAGAGGACCAAGGCGCAGCGCGTGAAAAATACATATTCTTTAATGAAGGAAAAAACAAACACTTACAAAATGAACAAAACAAACGATCGTGAAGCTAAACAGAACTAATTGCACACCTGCAACATAGAACATAGACAATTACCCACAAAACTCAAATGCCTATGGCTGCCTTAAATATGGCTCTCAATCAGAGACAATAAACCACAGCTGTCTCTAATTGAGAACCAATCTAGGCAGCCATAGACATACAAACACCTAGACAAGACCCTGCCCCATTAAACATACAAACCCCTAGACAAACCAAAACACATACTTCCCCATGTCACACCCTGACCTAACTAAAATAATAATGCAAACAAAGATAACTACGGCCAGGGTGTGACAATTATAACATTTTCTAAATACTTGTGAACATTTTAAGGACCTCTTAAGACAAGGTAAAATGTATATTGTGTGAACATGAATGGAATATTATGTTAAACCCCAAATAAATATGCTACGAACGTCATAAAAACGGACTTATTTCATTCTTAAAACATCATAGGAATGTTCGGTGCAACCTAACTTAAACGTTATATGAATGTTATCACAACTGAGCATATTGCATGTTTTGGAATCTCTTGTAATGTGCACACAACGTTCCCACAACGTTAAATGTTCTGGGAACCGTTAAAGAACTCAGAAAGGCTGTTCTGTCAACATTCTTGCAACATCAAAGTCATGTTTTGTACACCCTGATACAAACATTATCAGAATACCAGCGCAACTGGGCAGTTTTAGTGTTTTGTCAACCTATCTCTTTGCCTGGCTACCCAGACTCCTTGCTCCAGCCAAATACTACGCCACGCCCATGGACATTCGTTTCTTCTCCATATCGAGCCGATCTGAGTACTTTCATGGAATCCGAACACGTTCGGGCCGTCTGATTGGTCCAGAAAACGATGTGTTGGGTCAGAGCCAGAACCCACGTGGGTAAAGCGGCGGTTTGAAAATATGTCATTGGCTTTGATACTCTGATTGGTTAGAGACGATCCAATCACTGATGGTTTTGTTTTGTACAATGCCTCTCGTTACCATCAACGACTTCAATGATGGCAGACTCAGACTAAAGTAGCCAACGACAGAGCAGTTCGTGTACGTTGTCAGGCTGCCTATATCTTGTCCCCACAATGCTCCCACAACCTAAATAAATGTTTTAGGAACTTTAAAAAAAAACATAAATGATTTATTCTTGGAATTTTCTTGCAAACGTTTTTTTTTTTGCGACCTAATAGAAACATTGTAATAATCATCAGAACTGCACAGTTTTAGTGTTTTGGGAAGTTATCTCCTGTCATATCCACACAATGTTCCCACAACCTAATGAAAAAATCTGGGAACCTTTAAAGAACAGATTAAATGTGTCATAGGAACATTCTTTAGGAATGTTCTTTCAATGTCAGGTGAATGTTTTATACAAACATTCTAAAATCATCAGCACGACTGGACAGTGTTTTTGTGTTATGAGAATATTTGACGCAAACTAACAAATGTTCTGGGAACTTTCACAGAACCAATGTTGGTTTGCTGGGTAGGTTGAATTAGCCGTATCTCTGAAAACCTCATCTATCCGGTTGTTGCCAACTCCGCTAAGGGTGGCTACTACTGGGGTTTGTCTTGTTGGGCTCCCCAGAGGCTGTAGTTTATAAAACCATCCTCTGCTTTCAACACTGTCTCCAAACATGCAACTTCCATTGATTGTTGCTGGCAGTCAACTAACATTGTGTGTGTGTGTGTGTGTGTGTGTGTGTGTGTGTGTGTGTGTGTGTGTGTGTGTGTGTGTGTGTGTGTGTGTGTGTGTGTGTGTGTGTGTGTGTGTGTGTGTGTGTGTGTGTGTGTGTGTGTGTGTGTGTGTGTGTGTGTAATTGCTCTCCCTAACCTCCCTCCCCCTGTTTCTCTTTCTCTCTTCCCCTTCCTGTGTATGTGTGTTTGTGCGTGTGTGTATGTGTGTATCGGTCTCTGTGTGTGTGTGTGTCTGTCTGTGTGTGTGTGTGTGTGTGTGTGTGTGTGTGTGTGTTTGTGTGTGTGTGTGTGTGTGTGTGTGTGTGTGTGTGTGTGTGTGTGTGTGTGTGTGTGTGTGTGTGTGTGTGTGTGTGTGTGTGTGTGTGTGTATCGGTCTCTGTGTGTGTCTGTGTGGGTTCTCCTCCCAGGTTCAGCTGTCCTTGTACACCTACCTGTCTGCGGAGTTCATTGGCACGGCGACCATCTACAGCACCATCCGTCGCGTCGGCACCGTGCTGCAGCTGATGCACACGCTGAAGTACTACTACTGGGCCATCAACCCACTGGAGAGCAGCGGCATCACGCCGAAAGGACTGGGTACGCACACACACACACACACACACACACACACACACACACACACACACACACACACACACACACACACACACACACACACACACACACACACACACACACAGGCACTCGCACGTACACACACACACACACGCGCACACGCACTCGCACACGCACACACTCACACACACACACACACACACACACACACACACACACACACACACACACACACACACACACACACACACACACACACACACAGGTTCAGATAATAGATAACATATACACAGGTACCTCTGTGTCAGCGTTACCTCTGTGTCAGCGGTACCTCTGTGTCAGCGGTACCTCTGTGTCAGCGGTACCTCTGTGTCAGCATTACCTCTGTGTCAGCGGTACCTCTGTGTCAGTGGTACCTCTGTGTCAGCGGTACCTCTGTGTCAGCATTACCTCCGTATCAGCGGTACCTCTGTGTCAGCATTACCTCTGTGTCAGCGGTACCTCTGTGTCAGCATTACCTCTGTATCAGCGGTACCTCTGTGTCAGCATTACCTCTGTGTCAGCGGTACCTCTGTGTCAGCATTACCTCTGTGTCAGCATTACCTCTGTGTCAGTGGTACCTCTGTGTCAGCATTACCTCGGTGTCAACATTACCTCTGTGTCAGCGGTACCTCTGTGTCAACATTACCTCTGTTTCAGCATTACCTCTGTGTCAGCGGTACCTCTGTGTCAGCATTACCTCTGTGTCAGTGGTACCTCTGTGTCAGCGGTACCTCTGTGTCAGCATTACCTCTGTGTCAGCATTACCTCTGTGTCAGCGGTACCTCTGTGTCAACATTACCTCTGTGTCAACATTACCTCTGTGTCAGTGGTACCTCTGTGTCAACATTACCTCTGTGTCAGCATTACCTCTGTGTCAGCGGTACCTCTGTGTCAGCATTACCTCTGTGTCAGTGGTACCTCTGTGTCAGCGGTACCTCTGTGTCAGCATTACCTCTGTGTCAGCGGTACCTCTGTGTCAACATTACCTCTGTGTCAACATTACCTCTGTGTCAGTGGTACCTCTGTGTCAGCGGTACCTCGGTGTCAACATTACCTCTGTGTCAGCGGTACCTCTGTGTCAACATTACCTCTGTGTCAGCATTACCTCTGTATCAGCGGTACCTCTGTCAGCATTACCTCTGTGTCAGTGTTACCTCTGTATCAGCATTACCTCTGTGTCAGCGTTACCTCTGTGTCAGCGGTACCTCTGTGTCAGCATTACCTCTGTGTCAGCGTTACCTCGGTGTGTTCTCATCGACCGTGTTCACTAATGACGTCTCCTAGGCCAGAGGACTTGTGTGTGTATTGATCACACATCATTACTGGAGCAGAGCCAGGAAGAGACATGGCCTGGGGCACAGTTGGATTTTTAGAACAAACAAACACACACACACACACACACACACACACACACACACACACACACACACACACACACACACACACACACACACACACACACACACACACACACACACACACACAAACACACAGCCTTGAACACACACATGCACGCAGTAGGCAGTAACACACACACACACACGCATACACTTGAATTTATAGAAGTCACACAGCCCTGAACACACTGCATGCCACACTCAGATGAAAAGGAGTGTGTGATACGTGACGTGTGTATTCCAACCACAGATGACCTGAATTTAAGGTTGTGTTGATGTTTTCTGTGTGTAGATGGAATGAATGTTTTATTAATGTTGTATTAACATTGTTTTAACGTTGTTTTGACGTTGTATTAACATTCTCTTAATGTTGTTTTAACATTTTATTGATGTTGTTTTGGCGTTGCTTTAACGTTGTTTTAACGTTGTTTTGACATTGTATTGACGTTGAATTAATGTTATTTTAACGTTGTATTGATGTTGTATTAACATTGTTTTAATGTTGTCTGTGTGCAGATGGACCGAGGCCGTCCCAGAAGGAGATCATCTCTCTCAGAGCCTTCATGCTGCTGTTCCTCAAACAACTCATACTCAAGGTAACAATGTTTTACATACAACATACTGTATACTACATACAACATACTGCATACTACATACAGCATACTACATACTACATACTACATACTGCACACTACATACAACATACTGCATACTACATACTGCATACTACATACTGCATAATGCATACTACATACTGGATACTACATACTACATACTGGATACTACATACTGCATACTACATACTGCATACTACAATCTACATACTACATACTGCATACTACATACTACATACTGGATACTGCATACTACATACTGGATACTACATACTGGATACTACATACTGCATACTACATACTACATACTGCATACTACATACTGGATACTACATACTGCATACTACATACTGCATACTGCATACTACATACTACATACTACATACTGCATACTACATACTACATACTGGATACTACATACTGGATACTACATACTGCATACTACATACTACATACTGCATACTACATACTGCATACTGCATACTACATACTACATACTACATACTGCATACTACATACTGCATACTACATACTGCATACTGCATACTACATACTACATACTACATACTGCATACTACATACTACATACCGGATACTACATACTGCATACTGCATACTACATACTGGATACTACATACTGCATACTACATACTGCATACTACATACTGGATACTACATACTACATACTGCATGCGTCATACTACATACTGCATACTACATACTGCATACTACATACTACATACTGGATACTGCATACTACATACTGGATACTACATACTGCATACTACATACTGCATACTACATACTGCATACTACATACTACATACTGCATGCGTCATACTACATACTGCATACTACATACTACATACTGCATACTGCATACTACATACTGGATACTACATACTACATACTGCATGCGTCATACTACATACTGCATACTACATACTGCATACTACATACTACATACTGCATGCGTCATACTACATACAGCATACTACATACTGCATACTACATACTACATACTGCATGCGTCATACTACATACTACATACTGCTTACGGCATACTGCATACTACATAATGCATACTACATACTGCATACTACATACTGGATACTACATACAGCATACTACATACTACATACTGCATACTACATACTGCATTCTACATACTGCATACTACATTCTGCATACTACATACTGCATAATGCATACTACATACTGCATACTACATACTGCATAATGCATACTACATACTACATACTGCATACTACATACAGCATACTACATACTGCATACTACATACTGCATACTACATACTGCACACTACATACTACATACTACATACAGCATACTACATACTACATACTGCATACAGCATACTACATACTACATACTGCATACTGCATACTACATACTACATACTGCACACTACATACTGCATACTACATACTGCATAATGCATACTACATACTGCATACTACATACTACATACTGCATACTACATACAGCATACTACATACTGCATACTGCATACTACATACTACATACTGCACACTACATACTGCATACTACATACTGCATAATGCATACTACATACTGCATACTACATACTACATACTGCATACTGCATAATGCATACTACATACTGCATACTACATACTGCATACTGCATAATGCATACTACATACTACATACTACATACTACATACTGCATAATGCATACTACATACTACATACTGCATTCTACATACTGTATACTACATACTGCATACTGCATAATGCATACTACATACTACATACTGCATACTGCATAATGCATACTACATACTACATACTGCATACTACATACTACATACTACATACTACATACTACATACTGCATACTACATACTACATACTACATACGACATACTGCATACTACATACTGCATACTGCATAATGCATACTACATACTGCATACTACATACTACATACTACATACTACATACTACATACTGCATAATGCATACTACATACTGCATACTACATACTGCATACTGCATACTACATACTACATACTGTATACTGCATACTGCATACTACATACTACATACTACATACTACATACTGTATACTACATACTGCATACTACATACTGCATACTGCATACTACATACTGCATAATGCATACTACATACTACATACTGCATACTACATACTGCATACTACATACTGCATAATGCATACGACATACTGCATATTGCATACTACATACTACATACTGCATACTACATACTACATACTGCATATTACATACTGCATACTACATACTGCACACTGCATACTGTATACTACATAATGCATACTACATACTGCATACTACATACTGCACACTACATACTACATACTGCATACTGGATACTACATACTACATAATGCATACTACATACTACATACTGCACACTACATACTACATACTACATACTGCATACTGTATACTACATACTACATATTGCATACTACATACTGCATACTACATACTGCACACTACATACTACATACTGCACACTGCATACTGTATACTACATACTACATAATGCATACTACATACTGCATACTGCACACTACATACTACATACTGCACACTGCATACTGTATACTACATACTACATAATGCATACTACATACTGCATACTACATACTGCACACTACATACTACATACTGCATACTGCATACTACATACTACATAATGCATACTACATACTGCATACAGCATACTACATACTGCATACTGCACACTACATACTACATACTGCATACTGCATACTACATACTACATAATGCATACTACATACTACATACTGCACACTACATACTACATACTGCATACTACATACTACATACTACATACTACATACTGCATACTGCATACTACATACTACATACTGCATTCTACATACTGCATATTACATACTACATTCATATTTCGTACAGTAGTTCCTCAAACAGCTCATACTCAAGGTACTGAACTTCATACTACACTGAGTGTACAAAACATTAAGGACACCTGCTCTTCACCTGGATCCCTTATTGATGATCCCTTATTCATGTCACTTGTTAGATCCACTTCAGTCAGTGTAGATGAAGGGGAGGAGACCTGGTTAAAGAAGGATTTTTAAGCCTTGAGACAATTGAGACATAGATTGTGTATGTGTGCCATTCAGAGGGTGAATGGGCAAGACAAAATATTGAAGTGTCTTTGTAGGTGCCAGGTGCACTGGTTTGTGTCAAGAACTGCAACGCTGCTGGGTTCTTCACACTCAACAGTTTCCCGTGTGTATCAAGAATGGTCCACCACCCAAAGGACATCCAGCCAACATGACACAACTATGAGAAGTATTGGAGTCAACATGGGCCAGCATCCCTGTGGAACGCTTTCGACACCTTGTAGAGTCCATGACCCGATGAATTGAGGCTGTTCTGAGGGCAGAAGGGGAGAGTGCAACTCAATATTAGGAAGGTGTTCTTAATGTTTTGTACACTCAGTGTACATACTACACAGATAAAACATACTACCGGTACATACTTAAGCACAGTATAGTGTTCCGTAACGACTCATACTCAACGTACCGTTACTGAAATACATACCACATTCTGAAAGGATTATATAACTTCATTTTTATAGAGATAAGTAAATTAAGATGAAATACTTATTCACAGTGATGACCTCTCAAGATGCCAGTGTATTATCAAATAAATGACAAAAAACAGAGACGTCACAACAATACAGGACAGACACGTGTAGTAAATGTGTAGTAAACATAGTACACATGTAGTAAACGTGTAGTATGCGTGTAGTAAACATAGTACACATGTAGTAAACGTGTAGTAAATGTATAGTACACGTGTAGTAAACGTGTAGTAAACATATTACAATTGTATTAAACGTGTAGTAAATGTGTAGTAAACATAGTACACATGTAGTAAACGTGTAGTATGCGTGTAGTAAACATGTAGTAAACATATTGCACATGTAGTAAATGTATAGTAAACGTGTAGTAAATGTGTATTACACGTGTAGTAAACGTGTAGTAAACATATTACAATTGTATTAAACGTGTAGTAAATGTGTAGTAAACATAGTACACATGTAGTAAATGTGTAGTAAACGTGTAGTAAATGTGTATTACACGTGTAGTAAACATATTACATGTGTATTAAACGTGTAGTAAACATATCATATGATAATGAGTGGATCTGCCTGAACATGAGGTGATCGTCTTTTCCTCTCACTCCTGTTTCATCTCACTCCTGTTTCATCTCACTCCTGTTTCATCTCACTCCTGTTTCCTCTCACTCCTGTTTCCTCTCACTCCTGTTTCCTCTCACTCCTGTTTCCTCCCACTCCTCTTTCCTCCCACTCCTGTTTCATCTCACTCCTCTTTCATCTCACTCCTGTTTTCTCTCACTCCTGTTTCCCCTCACTCCTCTTTCATCTCACTCCTGTTTCATCTCACTCCTGTTTCGCCTCACTCCTCTTTCATCTCACTCCTGTTTCCTCTCACTCCTGTTTCCCCTCACTCCTGTTTCCCCTCACTCCTCTTTCATCTCACTCCTGTTTCCTCTCACTCCTGTTTCCTCTCACTCCTTCCTCTCACTCCTCTTTCCTTTCACTCTTGTTTCCGCTCACTCCTCTTTCCTCTCACTCCTGTTTCCGCTCACTCCTCGTTCCTCTCACTCCTGTTTCCTCTCACTCCTTCCTCTCACTCCTCCTTACTTTCACTCCTGTTTCCCCTCACTCCTGTTTCCCCTCACTCCTCTTTCATCTCACTCCTGTTTCCTCTCACTCCTGTTTCCTCTCACTCCTTCCTCTCACTCCTCTTTCCTTTCACTCCTGTTTCCTCTCACTCCTATTTCCGCTCACTCCTGTTTCCTCTCACTCCTTCCTCTCACTCCTCTTTCCTCTCACTCCACGTTCCTCTCACCCCTGTTTAATCTCACTCCTGTTTCCTCTCACTCCTTCCTCTCACTCCTCTTTCCTTTCACTCCTGTTTCCTCTCACTCCTATTTCCTCTCCCTCCTGTTTCCTCTCACTCCTGTTTCCCCTCACTCCTCTTTCATCTCACTCCTCTTTCATCTCACTCCTGTTTCCTCTCACTCCTATTTCCTTTAACTCCTGTTTCCTCTCACTCCTATTTCCGCTCACTCCTGTTTCCTCTCACCCCTGTTTCCTCTCACTCCTGTTTCCCCTCACTCCTCTTTCATCTCACTCCTGTTTCCTCTCACTCCTTCCTCTCACTCCTCTTTCCTCTCACTCCGGTTTCCTCTCACTCCTGTTTCCTCTCACTCCTATTTCCTTTAACTCCTGTTTCCTCTCACTCCTGTTTCCCCTCACTCATGTTTCCTCTCACTCCTGTTTCCTCTCACTCCTGTTTCATCTCACTCCTGTTTCCTCTCAATACACAATACACTCCTGTTTCCTCTCACTCCTGTTTCCTCTCACTCCTGTTTCATCTCACTCCTGTTTCCTCTCAATACACAATACACTCCTCTTTCATCTCACTCCTCTTTCCTCTCACTCCTGTTTCCTCTCACCTAGGGTTGCAAAATTACGGGAACTTTCAATAAATTCCCTGCTTTTCCAGAAATCATTGTTAGACGATTTCCTGCTTATTCCACCCTGATTCCAGGAATACTCCAACTGGAATTTATTGAATGTTCCCAGAAATGTGCAACCCTCCTCTCACGGTTACTTTCATTTAGCAGACTCTCTTATCCAGAACAACTTACTGTAGTGTGAGTGCATACATTTTCATTCTGGTTCCCCGTGGGAATCAAACCCACAACCCTGGGATTGTAATCGCCGCGCTCCTCCGGCTGACCCGCACTCCACCCGCTGACCCGCGCTCCTCCGGCTGACCCGCGCTCCACCCGCTGACCCGCGCTCCACCCGCTGACCCGCGCTCCACCGGCTGACCCGCACTGACCCGTGCTCCACCGGCTGACCCGCTGACCCGCGCTCCTCCGGCTGACCCGCGCTCCACCCGCTGACCCGCGCTCCACCCGCTGACCCGCGCTCCACCCGCTGACCCGCGCTCCACCGGCTGACCCGCACTGACCCGCGCTCCACCGGCTGACCCGCGCTCCACCCGCTGACCCGCGCTCCTCCGGCTGACCCGCGCTCCACCGGCTGACCCGCGCTCCACCCGCTGACCCGCGCTCCTCCGGCTGACCCGCGCTCCACCCGCTGACCCGCGCTCCACACGCTGACCCGCGCTCCTCCGGCTGATCCGCGCTCCACCCGCTGACCCGCGCTCCACCCGCTGACCCGCGCTCCACCCGCTGACCCGCGCTCCACCCGCTGACCCGCGCTCCTCCGGCTGACCCGCGCTCCACCCGCTGACCCGCGCTCCTCCGGCTGACCCGCGCTCCACCCGCTGACCCGCGCTCCACCCGCTGACCCGCGCTCCACCGGCTGACCCGCGCTCCACCCGCTGACCCGCGCTCCTCCGGCTGACCCGCGCTCCACCGGCTGACCCGCGCTCCACACGCTGACCCGCGCTCCTCCGGCTGACCCGCGCTCCACCCGCTGACCCGCGCTCCACCCGCTGACCCGCACTCCTCCGGCTGACCCGCGCTCCACCCGCTGACCCGCGCTCCTCCGGCTGACCCGCGCTCCTCCGGCTGACCCGCGCTCCACCCGCTGACCCGCGCTCCACCCGCTGACCCGCGCTCCTCCGGCTGACCCGCGCTCCTCCGGCTGACCCGCGCTCCACCCGCTGACCCGCGCTCCTCCGGCTGACCCGCGCTCCACCCGCTGACCCGCGCTCCTCCGGCTGACCCGCGCTCCACCCGCTGACCCGCGCTCCACCCGCTGACCCGCGCTCCTCCGGCTGACCCGCGCTCCACCCGCTGACCCGCGCTCCACCCGCTGACCCGCGCTCCACCCGCTGACCCGCGCTCCACCCGCTGACCCGCGCTCCACCCGCTGACCCGCGCTCCTCCGGCTGACCCGCGCTCCACCCGCTGACCCGCGCTCCTCCGGCTGACCCGCGCTCTACCCGCTGACCCGCGCTCCACCCGCTGACCCGCGCTCCACCCGCTGACCCGCACTCCTCCGGCTGACCCGCGCTCCACCCGCTGACCCGCGCTCCTCCGGCTGACCCGCGCTCCTCCGGCTGACACGCGCTCCACCCGCTGACCCGCGCTCCACCCGCTGACCCGCGCTCCACCCGCTGACCCGCGCTCCTCCGGCTGACCCGCGCTCCACCCGCTGACCCGCGCTCCTCCGGCTGACCCGCGCTCCACCCGCTGACCCGCGCTCCACCCGCTGACCCGCGCTCCACCGGCTGACCCGCACTGACCCGCGCTCCACCGGCTGACCCGCGCTCCACCCGCTGACCCGCGCTCCTCCGGCTGACCCGCGCTCCACCGGCTGACCCGCGCTCCACCCGCTGACCCGCGCTCCTCCGGCTGACCCGCGCTCCACCCGCTGACCCGCGCTCCACACGCTGACCCGCGCTCCTCCGGCTGACCCGCGCTCCACCCGCTGACCCGCGCTCCACCCGCTGACCCGCGCTCCACCCGCTGACCCGCGCTCCACCCGCTGACCCGCGCTCCACCCGCTGACCCGCGCTCCTCCGGCTGACCCGCGCTCCACCCGCTGACCCGCGCTCCTCCGGCTGACCCGCGCTCCACCCGCTGACCCGCGCTCCACCCGCTGACCCGCGCTCCACCGGCTGACCCGCGCTCCACCCGCTGACCCGCGCTCCTCCGGCTGACCCGCGCTCCACCGGCTGACCCGCGCTCCACACGCTGACCCGCGCTCCTCCGGCTGACCCGCGCTCCACCCGCTGACCCGCGCTCCACCCGCTGACCCGCGCTCCTCCTGCTGCCCCGCGCTCCACCCGCTGACCCGCGCTCCTCCGGCTGACCCGCGCTCCTCCGGCTGACCCGCGCTCCACCCGCTGACCCGCGCTCCTCCGGCTGACCCGCGCTCCTCCGGCTGACCCGCGCTCCACCCGCTGACCCGCGCTCCACCCGCTGACCCGCGCTCCACCCGCTGACCCGCGCTCCACCCGCTGACCCGCGCTCCTCCGGCTGACCCGCGCTCCACCCGCTGACCCGCGCTCCTCCGGCTGACCCGCGCTCCACCCGCTGACCCGCGCTCCACCCGCTGACCCGCACTCCTCCGGCTGACCCGCGCTCCACCCGCTGACCCGCGCTCCTCCGGCTGACACGCGCTCCACCCGCTGACCCGCGCTCCACCCGCTGACCCGCGCTCCACCCGCTGACCCGCGCTCCTCCGGCTGACCCGCGCTCCTCCGGCTGACCCGCGCTCCTCCCGCTGACCCGCGCTCCACCGGCTGACCCGCGCTCCTCCGGCTGACCCGCGCTCCTCCGGCTGACCCGCACTCCTCCCACTGACCCGCACTCCTCCCACTGACCCGCGGGACCCTACTTGTTTACTTGTTTGTTTGTTTATGACCAAGCCCCCTTGGGGTTTCTGGGTAATCGGAGGAACTGTGTGTGGAGAATTGCATTATGGACCAGCGTTCCGGAAAGTGTGTGTGTGTGTGTCGCTGTTGTTGGGCTTGTGTTGTTGACAGGAAACATTTATTGTGGTTGCCAAGCAGCGCCTCTCATCTGTTAAAAGCTGTCCGTTTCCATCCCTCTTTTTCTCCTCTGGCCTTATCCATCATCGTTTCCGCTGAATCATCCCTCTTTTTCTCCTCTGGCCTTATCCATCATCGTTTCCACTGAATCATCCCTTGCTTTCATCTCTCTCTCTCTCCCTCCTCTCTTTCTCTCCGTCCTCTCTTTCTCTCCCTCCTTTCTTTCTCTCCGTCCTCTGTAGTTGCTGGCATGTTAAAACCCAAACACTAAGGTTTGTTTAACAGTAAACACACATATGTGATGCAGTTGGAACAACATGTTCCTCTCTGATATGGAGTCACCTTCCTCCTTCCTGTTGTCTGTTACACTCTGTCCATTCTGATCTGATGATATGGAGTCTCCTTCCTCCTTCCTGTTGTCTGTTACACTCTGTCCATTCTGATCTGATGATATGGAGTCTCCTTCCTCCTTCCTGTTGTCTGTTACA